>NW_028234415.1:4981562-4984062 GCF_977035675.1 Penaeus japonicus | reverse complement strand
ACTTTTCCATGTTCTTTTCACAGCATATTGTTCGTTTCTTTAACGTTCTGATGTTGAGTTGATTTTGGTCAAGGTTCCTTTTCATTCCTTGTATATATTCGATGTAGTCTTAGTTACTGTACTTTTCTTTTGTAGTTACTCTCTGTATAAATCTTAAAGATGAACTTGAATAAGTTAATAACTTAAATAACTTATTTCTCTCTCTATTTTTCTCGTGATTCTATGTAGGCCTATGTTGCATTCTCCATTGCCATTATTGATCGAGCGGTTTAGAAATCACATAACTTATTTCAATGGCGCTGAATGATCTTTCTGAGGTCTTGTCAAAGCTTAATAGGTCACGGTTGTATCGACTTTACTGTTTTTTTGTTGTTGTTGTTGTTGCTGTCTGTTATGTATTCACCCAAGGATTTGCTGTTTTGTTTTCGCTGCCGAGTACTGTTTTTACTTTTTACATGATTGTACTGTTTTCGATGAATTGATTCACTGTTAAACATGTGGTAAGAATGTCTTTTTTCGCAATTTATTTAATGCGTTTTTTTTTCAGGAATTTCAACAAATATATATCAAACAGATATTCTTTCTTATTCCTTGCATATACACACATTTCCTACCACAGTACCTACCAAAAAAATATGAGTATTTTTACCTTTCAACTGCATAGCTTTTTCCCATTCAAAGACCACAACGAGAGAGGAAACACACACACACACACACACACGCCCACAGCAATACTACACGTGCCTTGTTACATATGCTCGAGGCCTGTGATTCCCTCGGCCTCATCAAACCAGCGAGGAAGACCTGGCTTTGAACGTGACATCTGGCATCAGGTTGCCTATTTGTTTTGCTCTGCGTTTTTTTTTTTTTTTTTTTTTTAATGCACCTTGTTTGTATGTGTAAATTGGTGTATATATTCATATATGTAAATATATATGTATATTAATGTGTATATATATATATATATATGTATATATATATATATTTATATATATGTTTATGAATGTATATATGTATATATAATTAATATATATATATATATATATATAATATATATATATAATATATATATATAATATAAATATTATAATAAATATATATATATAATATATATAATATATATATATATATATTAATATATATATATATATATATATATATATATAATATATATATATATGTATATTTATATGTATATATTTTATGTATATCTATATATCTATACTCTCTTCTCTCTTTCTCTCTCTCTCTCTCTCTTTCTCTCTCTCTCTCTATCTCTCTCTCTCTCTATCTCTCTCTCTCTCTTTTATTGTGATATTTCTCAGTTTGAGATATGCGATATTGATTTTGATGCAACCGCTGCACGTGTCCCATATTGCCAGACAGAAAGTACGATTTACATTTTGTTTATGAGCCAAACGCAGCGAGGACACCAAAGAGGATTCCCTAATCCTAGTTGCGGAAAAAATGCGAGAGCCTAGAGTTTTTTTTTCGCTCTTTTATGTTGGATGTTGTGCTGGTCTGGGAGGTGGAGGAAGGGGGTGGGGGGAGGGTTGGGGGTAGGGGTAGGGGGGTAAGTAATGGGGAGGGGAGGATGGTGATTGTACCCGGTGGAATCGGTGAATAGGGGAGGGAGGGGAAACGTCAGGACTTGACGGGGGAATTAACATATCAAGCGAGAGGGAGAGACGGAGAAAGGGAAGTGAGAGAGGAAAGGAAAGGGGGAGACATAAAAGGGAAAAATGCAACAACTATTTTCTCGTGCGGATAGCAAAACTAGGATTAAGAGAGAGAGAGAGAGAGAGAGAGAGAGGCAGAGAGAGAGAGAGGCAGAGAGAGGGAGAGAGAGAGGCAGAGAGAGAGAGAGAGGCAGAGAGAGAGAGAGAGGCAGAGAGAGAGAGAGAGGCAGAGAGAGGGAGAGGCAGAGAGAGATAATTAGTTCCGACAAGAATTTCTCCTTCATCCATGAATACAAAGTTTATATACAAAGAAAACCAAAATAACATGGATAATGAACTTAGAAAGTGATGAAAGGAAGACGAGAGAGAAAAAAAAAATCAGAAAAAAGGCACTAGTATCTATAGGACTGACGAGCGAAAAAAAATGGAAGCCGGAAGAGGGAGATTGATGGTTGACGGAGAGTGAAGACCGAGAGAAAATTGAGATAAGTCAAAAAAGATCAGTGACTGAATGGAGATCAGGATCGCCGAAGTTGAAGACAGGAAGATGCCGTCGATGAAATACCGGATAAAGAAAAACAACATTACTTGTTTTATGTCTTTGCTTTAGTGCTCTGCTTGCGTTTACAAGCTCGAGAGAGGGTTATAATACGCACATAAAAGTATGAAAGTTGAAATTGAATGAACGTAATCTAAATTGGGTTAGTTTTCGGGCCCGGTGAATAGTCTTGTGCTTGTATGCTACCGGTGATCCCTTTTCATCCAGCCAAGGTAGTCTACATATTTGATTTATTCGAACAGCTGGCTCGAAAATGTAGAAC
>NW_028234415.1:4969062-4971562 GCF_977035675.1 Penaeus japonicus | reverse complement strand
TAGGGCGGAGGGAGAGGAGGAGGAGGAGGAGGAGGAAGTAGTGGAGGAGGAGGAAGAGGAGGAGAAGGAGGAGCAGGTAGTGGAGGGGAAGGAGGAGGAGGTAGTGGAGGAGGAGGAGGAGGAAGTAGTGGAGGAGGAGAAGGAGGAAGTAGTGGAAGTGAAGGAGGAGGAGGAGGAGGGAGTGAAAGAGGAAGTGGTGGTGGAGGGTGGGGTAGGGAGGATGGGGGGTGGAAGTGTGGGATTGGTGGAGATGTAGGAGTGTGGGAGCGTGGGAGCGTAGGTAAACACGTAGGAGATTGTAGTTAAGGATAGTTCGAGTGCTAAGAAATCTAACCGGAAATTACATGTAAATGTCGATAATAATATACTTAAACTGTACAAGAAGTAGTATGTCGCTTTTACCCGGACGAACCAATTAACGATTGTCAAAGTAAAATCGGATTAGTAAAGGTAGTTGTGTAGAAGAATAACAGAAAAAAAACGGTAGTGACAATCATGAATAATGTTCATTGAGTTAAATTAGAATATTATTTGAATAAAAATCAAAGTATCAAACCTAAAAAACGACAGTGTAAGCGAGGGCGGTGAAAGTGAGAGTGCATTATGCGGCAGTGGTTGATAATGGTTCTTGGGAAGTTAATACTTGCGACCGGCCACGTTAACGGCAGCATGGAGGTGCACGCAACATTAATGGTGGTTAATGAGGTGATGTGGTGGGGGGGAGAGAGATCAAGTTCAGAAGTAGATTGTTTATTCCCCTCAAAAAATAGATAAATAAATAAGATAGATTAAAAGATAATATAATAAAATGAATAGAATGAATAAATAGATAAAAACAAAACAAAACAAACATTTGAATGAATAAAATAAAATGATGACAGAAAAATTAATAGGAGGCATGTAAATGAAAAATATTTCTGAAGTAAAATAGTGTTTGGGATAATCTCTCTCTCTCTCCCGTTCTCCCTCCCTCCCTCCCTCCCTCTTTCCCTTTCTCCCTCTCTCTCTCTCTCTCTCTTTCTCTCTCTCTCTCTCTCTCTCTCTTTCTTTCTCTCTCTCTCTCTCTCTCTCTCTCTCTCTCTCTCTCTCTCTCTCTCTCTCTCTCTCTCTCTCTCCCTCTCCCTCTCCCTCCCTCCCTCCCTCCCCCCCCCCTCTCTCTCTGTATCTATCTATCTCCCTCCCTCCCTCCCCTCTCTTTCTCTCTCTCTTCTTCTTCTTCTCCTTCTCTCTCTCCCACACACATATTGCGAGATAGTCATATTGGGCCTTGGCGGAGGTTTGCACTCTCTAGTGCTTTCCGGTTCGAATTGCAAGCATTTCATAGATGGTTGCACGGAGCTTTCATTTCATGCCTGGGCTTGGAATCATATGCAGTATTTATGGACCAGTTGTCTTTGGTTTGCTGAATGAAGACAGTGAGTTCATTTTCTTCCTTTTATTTAATAGTAAGTTTATAAAGTAAGTTCTTTTCAGTAAAGTAAGTTTATCAAGTGATTTCTTATTAAAGTGTGTGTATATAAGATTATTTCTGTTCTGTAAAGTAAGTATGCAAAGTTATTTAGTCCGTGTTAATTTTCTTGTTGTCTGCTGTTTGTAGTTGATTTCAGCTGTTTATTTTTGGATGTTTATATATTAATTGTTCTGCTATTATATGTCGATCAGTGTATAAGCGGACAAATTGATCAATGACTGTTGCCATAAACTGAATACTCCTCTGATTGCTAAAGTTCGTTACGGTCTACTCGTAACCATCAGTGGAAAGATAAAACTGGGTGTTTCGTTGCAAATTGCATGTATTTCTGGCACTATTATGTTTTGGAATTACATCATATTTACAGTGCTCTAATGTCATTCACTCCTTTCCCAACTTCAATTCCTCGTGTGATTCATAGTGCTCCCACATTTATATACATGAAGTGACATATATGTACGTTTTTACGGTACAAACCCGCTTAAGGTGCGGTCACACGAGCATTTTTCAAACATTGTCTGTATTGACAACAAAGGTTGTTTTCATGCGGAAAATCCAGTGTTTTGTCATCACCTGTGTGTGTGTGTGTGTGTGTGTGTGTGTGTGTGTGTGTGTGTGTGTGTGTGTGTGTGTGTGTGTGTGTGTGTGTGTGTGTGTGTGTGTGTGTGTGTGTGTGTGTGTGTGCGTGTGTGCGTGTGCGTGTGTGTGTGCTTGTGTGTGTGCTTGTGTGTGTGTGTGTTTGTATACAAATGATTAAATATGTATTTATATTTTGATAAATTTATCACGTGCGTATACATAACCTTTGACACTATTCTCCATACATAAGGAAAAACCTTTTTCGTTGCTATACACTGCATCATAAAACTTTATTTTGCGTGAAAATTATCTGAATCGTTGGCAGGTTATTCAAAAACATAGAGACGTGCATATACAGTCAAGCGCCATTTGTGTTCAGTAGAGCGTTGCTGTGGTGTTTTCCATCATGGGGGGAGGGGGGGGGGGTTGAGGGAGAGCAATACAAGTTCG
>NW_028234415.1:4956562-4959062 GCF_977035675.1 Penaeus japonicus | reverse complement strand
TGTGCGTGTATGTGTGTTTGTCTGTCTTTCTGTATTTGTTTTTATACAGTTACAATATTATTTATATTTTTTTATGTTTGCATAGATGTACAGCCTATGTATGTATGTATGTCCCTCGTTCGTCGCAGCAGCCTGGGCGCCCGTGCGCTTTGCAAACGTTCCCGAGGCCGAATCACGGAATCCGGCGAGCCAGCCTTTTCTGGCGGCGCCCCTTCGTTAGGCCGTGTGTACTTTTCATCAGTTTCCCGTCCTCAATCCCTGGAGGCGTATTTGGCAGCGATGATCATCTTTATTAGAATGGCCTTTGTGAACCGCGTCGGTCTGCATATCCACGCGGGAAACTCTACTCTTGAATAGTTTACTCTGTTTTTTTTTTTTTTTTTTTTTCCTCTTTCGTTAAGTTTTGAGTGAAGGAGGTTTGTTAATGTTCTTAATACTGATATATAGTGGTGTTTTGCTGATTTTTCTCGGTGTTGAATACTATTTTTTATTCTCTTTTCATTTAGGTTTGAGAAGAAAAATAAGAATAATAAAATAATATCTATTTGTGTAAATTAGGACATTTGCAACATATCTCCTGTATGAGATATCTTAACTTTCATTTTAAATACTATCGACAGAAGAAGAAGAAAAAAAGACCCCCTTCTGCAGAGTAATCAGAATTTCTATCTCTCTTCCGTGTTTTAGTGTAAGTGAACTTTTTTATATGCAAGGAAACTATTGTGCAGAGCGAGGTGATCACAGGAATGAACTCGCTACCTCCCCCGAATTCATTCCTTTCCCATCCATGGAATGTGGAAGGAGAGGCGCCCGGCAAACAAAATGTAATGAAAGACAAAGGGAAATCTGAGTGGGAAACGGGAACACTTTGAGGTTCGAGGGGGACGTCAAACAAGGTCAGCACGACTCCAAACGCTGCTGGAGGGGGACATTCTCTCTCTCTCTTTCTCTTTCTCTGTCTTTCTCTCTCTCTCTGTCTTTTTCTTTTTCTCTCTCTGTCTTTTTCTTTCTCTCTCTCCTTTCCTCTCCTCTCCTCTCTTCTCCCCTCCCCTCACTCCCTCTTCCTCCCCCCCCCCCTCTCTCTCTCTCTCTCTCTCTCTCTCTCTCTCTCTCTCTCTCTCTCTCTCTCTCTCTCTCTCTCTCTCTCTCTCTCTCTCTCTCTCTCTCTCTCTCTCTCTCTCTCTCTCTCTCTCAATCCCACTCCTTCTCTCTACCTCCCTCCTTCCCTCCTCTCCCTCACTCCCCATTTACCCCCCCCCTCTCTCTCTCTCCCTCCCTCCTCTCCCCTCCCTCCCCATTTACCCCCCCCCCTCTCTCTCTCTCTTTCTCTTTCTCTTTCTCAGTCTTTCTCTCTCTCTTTCTTTTTCTTTCTCTCTCTCCTTTCCTCTCCTTTCCTCTCTTCTCTTCTCCCCTCCCCTCACTCCCTCTTCCCCTCTCTCTCTCGCTCTCTCTCTCTATCTATCTCTCTCTAATTCTCTCCTTCCCTCCCTCTCTCCCTCTTTCCCTCCCTCCCTCCCTCCCTCTCTCCCTCCCTCTCCCTCCCTCTCTCCCTCCCTCCCTCTCTGTGGGGTGGGTAGGGGTGTGGTGGGAGGCGTTCCGGGACCCTCGCCAAGTGTGATCCATGTGGATACTTGAGAGGGACGCCTCCTTGATGTCCAGCCGTGGGGACGGGGGGGATGGGGGTGGTTGGAGGGAGGGGGGGGGTGAAGAGTCGTTTGGATAAGTTAAAGGGTGTCGTTGTAGGGTGGGTCGATGTAGCGCTCGTTGCAGAGAAGCTGTAGCAGGCGACGCTGGCAAGTTGCATATCAGATCTAAGTGCACAGGATCATGGGAGAAGCTAAGAGGGAGTACTTCGGTAGGTGGAGTGCGCTGGAAGGGGGAGTAGAATACCATACGTTTCCAAAGGCCGTGAAAGTAGGCAAAGAAGGGATAGTACAATGGCCAGGAGGCTGGATTGTGTGGAACGCTATAATGAGAGGACTTTATTGTTAGGGAGATTGTGTTTATGCGGTAGAGAAAGGCACGTTTTGAAGGGTGCGTACATCTTTAAAGCAGTAATTATAGGAGTGTACTTACATCTAAACACAAGCCTAATTCACAGTATTAAATATAAAGATATTCTCCAATCTTGCACACACAAAGTCCGCCCAGCGTGCACAGTGTAGCACCGCTGGAATTAAGTGAACGGCTTCAAGATGCAGCTGCACAGGAAGCGAACAATTGGGCCCCATGTGCGTGCGTGTGTGCGTGCGTGCGTGCGTGCGGGCAGGCGAGCGCGCGAGAGAGTGGCGTCCAGGCGGTGTTTAGTAATTATAAGCTTGCTGGGAGGAGACGCATCTGGCCCGCCGCGACGCCAAACCGACACAGATAATATTAAGACATTGCTCGCAACGGCGGCAGACGCGGATCCGGGCTTGAGGACCGAGGCTGGAGATGTTGTGAGGTTGGATCATCTCTTTTGTTTCTCTTGGATTTATCTTCGTGTTTTTTTCTCTCTCTC
>NW_028234415.1:4946562-4949062 GCF_977035675.1 Penaeus japonicus | reverse complement strand
CTGTGTAGGGTCGGAACGGCGAGGCATTTCGAGGTAGAGCTCCAGCACAGGGCGTCGAGCAAGGCCGCTTGTCAGTACGCCACGGAGAATTCAGTTTTTGCCGCTGTAGTTTCAATTTCCGAGCCGCCATCCATCACTTAGTCCAATATCCCGCTTGGGCACTTGTCTGGACCGCTGCACGCCCGGAGAGAGGCAGGGAGAGGGCCGAGAGGGAGAGAGACAGGGAGAGGGCCGAGAGGGAGAGAGACAGGGAGAGGGCTGAGAGGGAGAGGGCCGAGAGGGAGAGAGACAGGGAGAGGGCCGAGAGGGAGAGAGAGAGGGAGAGAGACAGGGAGAGGGCTGAGAGGGAGAGAAACAGGGAGAGGGCTGAGAGGGAGAGAGGGAGGGAGAGGGCCGAGAGGGAGAGAGACAGGGAGAGGGCTGAGAGGGAGAGAGACAGGGAGAGGGCCGAGAGGGAGAGAGACAGGAAGAGGGCTGAGATGGAGAGAGACAGGGAGAGGGCTGAGAGGGAGAGAGACAGGGAGAGGGCTGAGAGGGAGAGAGACAGGGAGAGGGCTGAGATGGAGAGAGACAGGGAGAGGACTGAGAGGGAGAGAGACAGGGAGAGGGCTGAGATGGAGAGAGACAGGGAGAGGACTGAGAGGGAGAGAGACAGGGAGAGGGCTGAGAGGGAGAGAGACAGGGAGAGGGCCGAGAGGGAGAGAGACAGGGAGAGGGCCGAGAGGGAGAGAGACAGGGAGAGGGCCGAGAGGGAGAGAGACAGGGAGAGGGCCGAGAGGGAGAGAGACAGGGAGAGGGCTGAGAGGGAGAGAGACAGGGAGAGGGCTGAGAGGGAGAGAGACAGGGAGAGGGCTGAGAGGGAGAGAGACAGGGAGAGGGCTGAGAGGGAGAGAGACAGGGAGAGGGCCGAGAGGGAGAGAGACAGGAAGAGGGCTGAGATGGAGAGAGACAGGGAGAGGGCCGAGAGGGAGAGGGCTGAGAGGGAGAGAGACAGGGAGAGGGCTGAGATGGAGAGAGACAGGGAGAGGACTGAGAGGGAGAGAGACAGGGAGAGGGCTGAGATGAGAGAGACAGGGAGAGGACTGAGAGGGGAGAAGACAGGGGAAAAGAGGGGCCCCCTTGAGAGGGATAGAGACAGGGAGAGGGCCAGATGGAGAGAGAAAACAGGTAGAGGCCGAGAGTAAGAGACAGGGAGAGGGCCGAAGGGAGAGAGACAGGAGAGGGCCGAGAGGAGAAGACAGAAAGGGCTGAGATGGAGAGAGACTGGAGAGGGCTGAGAGGGAGAGAGAACAGGAGATGGCTGAGAGGGAGAGAGAACATGGAGAGGGCCGAGAGGGAGAGAGAAAGGGGAGAGGGCCGAGAGGGAGAGAGAAATTAAGAGGGCTGAGATGGAGAGAGACCTGGGAGAGGCTGAATGGAGAGAGACTGGAGAGCTGAGAGGGAGAGAGACAGGGAGAGGGCTGAGAGGGAGAGAGACAGGGAGAGGGCCGAGAGGGAGAGAGACAGGAAGAGGGCTGAGATGGAGAGAGACAGGGAGAGGGCTGAGAAGGAGAGAGACAGGGAGAGGGCCGAGAGGGAGAGAGACAGGGAGAGGGCCGAGAGGGAGAGAGACAGGGAGAGGGCTGAGAGGGAGAGAGACAGGGAGAGGGCTGAGAGGGAGAGAGACAGGGAGAGGGCTGAGAGGGAGAGAGACAGGGAGAGGGCTGAGAGGGAGAGAAAAAGGGGGAAGACCGCAAGGGAGAGAAAGAGGGAGAAGGCCGAAAGGGAGAGAAAGAGGGGAAGGCCGAAAGGGAGAGAAAGAGGGGGAAGGCCGAAAGGGAGAGAGAGGTGAGAGGGAGGAAAGGATTGAAGGCCGAAAGGCTGGAAGACTAAGAGGGAGAGGGAAAGGGGGAAGGGTGAGGGAGTGGGAGTAAGAGGGGGAATGGAGATGGAAGGAAGGAGGGCAGAGAGCAATGAGAGGAAAAGAGTGCTAAGAGAAAGTGGGAGGGAAGAAGGAAAGGCAAGCCGGGGGACAGGGACTGAGACAGGGACAGGGACAGGGACAGGGACAGGGACAGAGAGAAAGGTAAGGACAGAGAGAGAAGAAAGGGCAGGCAGAAGGGAGGGAGAGAGGGAAGAAAGAAGGAATGAAGGAAGGAATAGAGGCCAGAAGACCGAGAAGGCACGAGTATTAGGTAAGCCAGGGTGCGAGAGGGAAGCAGTTAAAGGAAAGATAAGAGGAATAAAGATGAAAAGTGAATACCAAGATCTGACTGTAGATTTAGGAAGTGTGAAAAGACGGTGAAACAACGACGTGGATAAGGGAAAAAAGAAAGGGAGCAGGCAGTTAGAGGAGGAAGGGGAAGTGGAGAGGGAGAGGAAGAAGGAGAGGCAAGACAATCACAACAGTAATAAAGAAGAGACTGACCAAAAGAGGAAAAAGGCGAAACAGCAGTGTGAAGCGAGTTACAGTGATGACCTCAAATTCAAGCCACAATACACTATCGTAAAAGGGATAAAC
>NW_028234415.1:4941562-4944062 GCF_977035675.1 Penaeus japonicus | reverse complement strand
AAGCCTCCAACGTGTAGTAAAGTAATTCCTTTTAAACAAGGAGGAGTAAAATACAGATGATGTCAGTTGAAAACTTTGTAAAGGGAGAAAGAAGGGTATGTGACTGAAGAATGAAAAATTCGAAAACTGCTTCAACTTTTCGGTAAAAACTTTTATTCATGACACCGTTCTTCGAGGAAGCACTTGGGTACGAACGCCTTTCTATGATCTACAGCGCTGTCTGCGATCCACAACGCTTTCTACGATATGTAGTGCTGTCTGCGATCTATGCCGCTTTCTACGATCTACCGAGCTTTCTGCTCTGTGAAGTTTTCTACGATGTACAGTGCTTCATACGAAGCGGAGGACGAGGAAAATGAAGAAGAGAAAGAAGAAGAAGAAAGAAGAAGAAAAAAAAAAGAAAAATAAGAATAAAAAAGAGGGAAGAAGAAGAAGGAAGAAGAAGCAGAAGAAGACGAAGAAAAAAAGGGAATGAAAGAAGAAGGAGGAGGAGGAGGAGGAGGAGGAGGAGGAGGAGGAGGAGGAGGAGGGGGGGAGGAGGAGGGGAGGAGACGCTATTAGAGGAGGAGGCGGGGGGGGGGAGGAGGAGGGGACGGAACGAGGAGGAGGAGGAGGAGGAGGAGGGGGGGAGGAGGAGGGGAGGAGACGCAGCAGCAGAAGAGGGAGAAGAAGGAAGAATGGAAGAAAAACTAGTAATAATAAGAAGGAAGAAGGAAACAAAGAGGAAAAAACATTATCAGAAAAAGCAGGGAAGGGATTAGAAAAGGGGAGAATGGAAGCAATGAAATGGATGTCCGAGAAGAAGCGCGATAGACGGAATTATAAAAGACGACTCTTTTCCCTGACAGAAAAAGAATGAGGTAGATTGAGGAGAGGAAGATGGAAGGAGATTGGATGAAGAAGGTGGAAGGAAGGGGAGTGAGAAGACGAGCTCTAAGAACAAGAAAGAAAAGAGGAGAGGGAGAGAAAGAGAGAGAGAGAAAGGAGAAAAAAAAAATATATATATATAGAGAGAGAAATAGATAGATATAGATATATAGATATATAGATATAGATATATATATAAGGAGAGAGGGAGGAGAGGGAGAGGAAAATAGGAAGAGAGAGAGAGAGAGACAGGGAGACTGAGAGTGAGTTACAGAGAGAGAGAGAAAAAAAAATAAGAGGGAGGAAGGAAGAGAAAGGATGATTACTTTAGAACTTCCTCTTGTAAAGGTCAAGTCAGACGCGAAGGCGGAGTCTGGCAGTCGGAAAAGAAAGCTTGAGAAGCACATCATTCACACACTGACCACACACTCTCAACACTCGGAACGACTGACTGTGTGCCATCGCCCTCCTTGTCTTAGGTCTTAGGAAGGAGGTAAGAGTGGGCGTGCTGTGGTGGGGATGGGCAATGTCGCTTTAAGGTGTTGTCAAGTATGTTTCGAATTTAAGAAAGGGCGAAAAAAGGGGGAATGAGATTACACGAAGAATATCTCGCTAAGGAAGCAGCTGGCGCGGGGTTTGCAAATGGGCTTAGTGTGGGAGAAGGCTTTGAATGAGATTATGGTATAAAAGCGAATACATGAAGGCAATATGGGCCCTGGGGAGAGAGTGTAATCCTCAAGTCACAGGCACAGCGTTTAATGAAGATGGAAGGAGCTCGGGGTCTGTGTTGGAGAAATGGTGATAGAAAAAGCGAATGAAATATGTGATAGAGATGGAGAGGCTAAAAGTGTGTGGGGAAACTCGATGAAAACAAAGGTAGAGGATTAGTACTTTTCTTTTCTTGAATCGATGAGGGAGAAAGAAAAGGTCGTAGCAACACTTTCATGAGAGTGATGACAAAGTAATGACGAAATTAAGAGCAAAGAGGGATGGACTTGAAAGAAAAATGTAAGAATAAATTTTGAAATCCCTGTTGATGGACACCACTACATTTTCAGAGAATGGACACAAAAAATATTGTTTCCGAGTCCTGAACTGCCTGTAACTTTCAGAAGTGCCATCGACGTCACGTAAATTTCTCTCGCACCCACGCAAGATTGCCCAACCCCGGCACCTGTGAGTGTTACTCATGGGTGTATGAGCGTCCATTGTCCCTGTAAATAAGGATCGTCGCCTTCGGGTCGAGTGACACTCACGGCCTCTCAGGGACCCCTTCTTCGTTCGAGTGTATTTCATGACGACCTGAAGACCGTCTTAGCCTTCATTTCAAAATGTCAGTTACGACACTCGCTTGACAGTTTGTCAATGTCTTTTTCTCTCTCGCACGCATGGAAAAAAAAAGAAAGTCCTCATCACTGCAGAAGTTTCCTCGCCACGATCAAAGTTTCGCCCTTAACATGTAAAAGAAAAGTGTTTTTGCACCGGCCGTCGTCTTCAGGAGAGCGAGAGTGCCTGATTACGGCACATCTAGCCTCCAAATTCATGTTATAGCTGGCACTTCCAATGTCCACAATGCACAGTTCTCAAGCTGCAACGAGGTCTCGTATAAAGAACTCTTTTTTGCAATAGTCTA
>NW_028234415.1:4926562-4939062 GCF_977035675.1 Penaeus japonicus | reverse complement strand
ATATATATTTATATATGCATGATATATAATTATATATATATATTTATATATATATTATATGTATATATATAAACACTTAATACATATATCTATATATATATATATATATAATTATATGGACATATATATGCAATAGATGAAATACACTATATATACTATATAGTTTAATATATATATATATATATATATATATATTTATATAGTTTGTTAGTATTGCAATATATTATATATATACTATATAGAGATATATATATAAAGGATTATATATTATATATATATACGAATATGCAAACAGTGATATAATATATATATATACATTTACATTACAGTACATACAGTATATATATACATATTATATATGCATTATAATAAGTGAACATTACATCTAGTAATCTAACATGTTAATATATATGCAGATATGTATATTATGATGTATATAATATACAAGGGTATGTGTATAATATATATCGTTAGTGGTATAAGTATATATGCAATATATACTTAGTAACTTTAGTATCGTATTAAATTAAGCGGTCGGATAGTATTAGAGGCCTTTTTATATACAGAGACAACAGATACATTAAACGACAAGGTTCACCTGCCCACACACAAGCGCGACACACACACACACACACACAGGCACAGAGGCACACCCCGCACACACCCAGAAACCAACATGAATCACAAGCACAAACCCACGAGCAGCCCACACAGCACACAGCAGCACACACAAACCCACACTCACATACACACATTCACACATATGATGATAGGTAAATAAGAGAAGGCATATATATAGTATATATATATATATATATATATATATATATATATTTATATATATATATGTTTTTATATATGCAAGATATATATAATTATATATATATATAAAATATATATAATATATATATAGTCTTATAGTATATAAAGTATAGAATGTATATATAGGTGACTAGTGCAATAGAAGGAGAATATGCAATATATATATATATATAATATATGAAAGGAGTCCGTATGTATGGATGCATACATGTATGTATATGTGCGTACATCACAATGCATTTCTTTTTTCTCTCGTAATTGATTATTGTTGATTGGTTGTTCACTATTCCTCTTTTACAAATCGGTGTTAGTCTGACTCTTAACTCAAGCCCTGCAATCTCCCTCTGCAATCTCTATCTCCAGAGTTGCGCGTCTTGCATATTGTTCCCATTTATTTTTCTCATCCCAAGACGGAATGGCAATTTGCAGCAATTATGATCCTATTCCCGGTTACTTCGCTTCCTTGCACTCATTTCCCAGCCGCTCCTCCCCGGCTGCAAGAGCATCTCAGACACCCACGCGTCCCCCTTATCTTTGGCCCCAGCGAAACGTTTTCAGACTCTTTGAAAAAAAATGGGAGTGAGTGAGTGAGAATGAGAGAGAGAGAGAGAAAGAGAGAGAGAGTTAAATCGCACAGATCTTTCTCTTACAATCCTCTTTATACTCTTAGTGTGACCTTCGCTCCTGCGTTGTGATTTTCTCTTCGCGTACCTACTCCCCTGTTATTTACCCATACATCAAACGCGACCACGCCCACACGCCACTACACACACACACATCACAACATCACATCACGAAACACACACACACACAACACACAACACACACACACACAACACACAACCACACCACACACACACACATTCACACTCTCTCTTCTCTCTCTCTCTCTTACCTCTCTCTCTCTCTCTCTCTCCTCCTCTCTCTCTCTCTCTTCCCATCCATCTCTCTCCTCTCTCTCGCTCTCCTGTTCTTCTTCTCCACCATCCACCCTCTCTCTCATTATTTCCCTTCTCCCTCCACCTCCTCTTCTCATCTCCATCCTCATCTTACTCTCGAACCTTGCACTTTTCTGCTCCTCCCTTTCCCCCCTCTATCTACGTGTGTTATCCTTGTGTGTATCTATCCATTTATCTGTCAGTTTATTCATATAACTCTATCTATCTATGTATCTATCTATATACATATATATATTCATATATATACACATAATCATATATTCAGAGAAAGAAACAGAAAAAAGAACACGACTGATGGTCCTCTCACTGGTCTCGACAACAATTGTCATTTCATACTTCATGAAGTTGGATTTTATTCGCCAGATATAACGGTAAAGTTCATGTTTGAATCATAGGTCGTTAAAATCCGTTAAACGAATGCGGAACGGGTAATTTAGAGTAAGAAAGTGATGAAATTACAACGATCTGTTCATTGCAGATCCTAAAATTTCTATGGATGAAATTTACAACAGACGTGTTCATTGCCAGACTCCTTATCATTCCTGTCAACAAAATAGATGCTTGCAGTCTACGATGCTGCCCTCTGCGTTATACGACCCCCCCACGCATCCTCACCTCTTTTCCCTCGAATGCTTTGCTTAAAGACAGACTTTACTTCGTGAATTGCAAAGAGATGGTGGAACTTGCCCCTCCCAAATTGGGGTCAAAGGGGGGGGGGGGGGGGGGGGGGAGGGGGGGGAGCGGAGGAGGGCCAGGGGAGGGGAGAGGAGGATTGGGGGGGGATGGGGAGGGGATGGAAGGTGATAGAGAAGGGGGAGAGAGAGGGGCGGACGGGGGGGAGCGGGGAGGGGAGGGCTGTATGGTGGGGTACGGATTTGCAGAGGGGATGGAGCGTGAGGGTTGGCTGTGGGGGGATGAGGGGGGGGGATGTAAGGTTGGGTGGGGAGGGGTGGGGGGGGATGAGGGAGGGCAAGGGGCTGGAAGGGGGGGGGGATGGAGGAGAAGGGTTGCGAGTCAGAATATGGAAATGTTTTTTTTTTTTTTTGGGGGGGGGTTGGGTATATTGTTAAAGGTGGCCCTCCGGTTGCGCTCCCCCATCTTCTAACTTGGGGTTTCTTGGAGGGAAACTGCCCACACTATTCTTTAGGCAGGACGAGTCTTTTTATTCATATAGCACTGCATTAATTTCGGCCTAAAAAAATTAACTTAAAAAAAATAAAAAAAAATACAAATACAAAAAAGATAAAATAAATAAAAAAAAAAAAAGAGAATTGAATACTGTTTGTTTTTCTTTGAATAGTTCTCTGGAGGGCGGTTGTTGTTATTTTCACATTGTGCGTGTGTGCTTTTTTATCACACGACTGTGATTTGCTTTTGATTACTGGAAACTATTTAACAATAGAATGTTGAAGAATACAAAAGACATCCCTATCATATACTCAGGTCTTCACCTCCTTGGTTCACGCTGATCATTAAAATTCAAAACGTTTTAGATAAAACACAAAACTTGTGTTATGTTAATAAGATTTTTATATGAAATTATTATAAATTAGGGTTATATACTGCCTCATACCTTGCTACAATTGCTCTATTCATGAATAGGGCAGAATGGTCCTTTACTTATTTGATTAAAGGTTCGTGGTACGATTCATTCATAGCATATTATGTATTTTCTCTCATATTTATGTTCATTCATGCTCGACGCAACTCGCCCCGTGTCCGATTGCTCTCGTACCTTGCCCTTTCTGTTCCTCCCCCTCACCCTCCCACTCCCACTCCCACTCCCACTCCCACTCCCACTCCCACTCCCACTCCCCCCCTTCCCTCGTCTATATACGTGTGTGTGTTCTCTGTTGAAGGGAAGTATGTACTACAATTTCCAAGTTTTCCATTGAATTGGATTTTTGAAAACTGGCATTAGTATTAGTTACTTGTGAGAGCAACGGTGTGTATTTCGAAATTCCAAACGTACCTTGCTGAGCATTCTGGGAATGTGCTTGTGTGTTCATATGAATAAATATATATATATAAATATATATATATATATGTATATGTATATATATATATATATATATATATATATATATATATATATATGTGTGTGTGTGTGTCTGTGTGTCTGTGTCTGTGTCTGTGTCTGTGTCTGTGTCTGTGTCACACACACACACACACACACACACACATATATTCATATATACATATATGTATATTCATATTCAAATATATTCTCTAAGTGGCGTGTGTTTTATGAGAATGATTGTGTTCCTTCTTTTTTCATTCAATGCAGAGCTTCCGGGGGAATGCATTTCCAAACACGCCATTGCACTGCGGCGGAGAAAATGCCATCGCATTACCGTTCGAGCAAAAATCCGGCGGCATCGTGAACAGGGGAGGCGGGAGGGAGGGGGGGGGGACATAGCCGCTGATTTGTTAGATTTTTTTTTTTTTTTTTAACATTTGTGCGAGTGCGTGTTTGCAAAGAGGCCTCCAAACGCGTGGTTACACCAGCAGCAAAGTACATGCTAACGCAGTAATAGGACTTTTTAAAATGGGTATTTGCACCTTCCTTCCAGACACACACACACACACACACACACACACACACACACACACACACACACACACACACACACACAGTATACACGCGATAGGAGTTCGTTAAGGGTGTTTCCTTCAGCCGCAGCCACCCGAGACGCCCACCCGAGACGCCCACCCAGTAAGCCGGTAATGAGAGCAATGCTGTTGACGTCGCTGCGGCAACGCCTCCCCGAGTAAGCGGAAGGAAAATTGGCTCCTTTTGAGGCCAATTTGAGGGAACTTGCCGGGATGTGACTGTATCTAATAGGCTGAGATGGAAAATTTGAAATGTTCTTGAGCCCCGCCTCTTGGAATCTAAAATTGCCTACTTTTTCGACGGTTTGCCACGCGAGGTAGAAAATTTTGAAACGTTTTTGAGTCCGGCTCTAACATCCACGTCACTGAAATCTGAAATCCGTAGAAATATATTTTGCTTGACGGCCATACCAGTTGGCAGTTCATATAGATTTCAAAATCTGAAATCTACAAAAAAATATTACTTTTGTTTCCAAGTCTGTTTTAGATTTTTGTTAAGCTAAAGTATAAACATTTGGAAATATCTTCTCATTTGTCTCGAACCGCTAGAAATTGCTTATTGCAATTGCCAGATACAGTGATATTGCACGACTGAGATGCATAGATAGAACATTTTGAATTACTTCTTCGGATCTTACGAAATCGCGACACTCTGAAACTCAAAAGAAATAACCATATATTACGAACCATATATTTACCTACACCGCCAGTCAACGTAGTAAGAAATAGTAAGAATCTCTGGGTGCCTCGGACATTAACAATTTTATCATTTTTGCTAACCTTATTGATGAAACGTGCCGTGAAGCGTAAATCAAGATTACATTTCACTCCCCGCTTATCACATATGTAGCGTTTTATTCAAGAGAGAAGACATGCTAGCGCGGAATGTACCGTTTCCCTTTATCGCCTTTCATCTTCCCCCTGTTATTTGCATTAGCCCGTTCATGAAATAACGGAAATACGAAAGCTTTAAATTGTATTCGTGTAATGGGAAGCTTAACAAGAGCTTATTCGCGAAGCCGGCAAGTCCTCCTCCCCCTCTCCCTCACAGCAATCCCTTCACCTCCACTTCTACCCCCCTGCTCTCACAACCCCCCCTACCCCTACCCCTTGAATCTCATTACTATTCCTCCTAACCTCTTTATCCATTGAGTTCCTTACACGGAATCCCGATTTGAATCCCCTGTAATTAATTCCGTGATTTCGATTCCCTCTGCCTTTGAGGTACCGGGGTAAAGGGGCTTTGGTTTACCTTTTTTTTTAGATTTATATGTTGAGTTTTTTTCCTCTCTCTTTTTTTTCCCCTTTCGCTTTCTCTCTCTCTCGCTACCGCTCTCTTTCTCTCTCTTTCTCTCTCTCTCTCTCTCTCTCTCTCTCTCTCTCTCTCTCTCTCTCTCTCTCTCTCTCTCTCTCTCTCTCTCTCTCTATCTCTCTCTCCTCTCTCTCTCTCTCTCTCCCTCTCTCTCCTCTCTCTCTCTCCTCTCTCTCTCTCTCTCTCTCTCCCTCTCACTCTCTCATCTCTCTCTCTCACCCCTACTCTCTCATCTCTCTCTCTCTTCCTCCTCCTCTTCTCCTCCCTCCCTCTCTTCCCTCTCTCTCTTCTCCTCCCTCCCTTCTCCTTCCCTCTCTCTCTTCTCCTCCCTCTCTCTCTCTCTCTCTCTCTCTCTCTCTCTCTCTCTCTCTCTCTCTCTCTCTCTCTCTCTCTCTCTCTCTCTCTCTCTCTCTCTCTCTCAAAATGGACTCCCTTTTCCCTGGTCCCGGATTAATCACCCACGACCGAATTCGAATCTACTCGAGAACTTTTTTAATTGTTTCCATAAATATCGGGGTTAATTTTCGCCGTTCTGTCTCGCTGACATATTGGAGACGGGGGAGAATGGGCGGTGGATTGCCAGGCGAGAGGGAGAAGATGCGGTTGTAAATAAGACTTCGGGAAAGGGAGAGGACTTTTCGTTCTTTATAATGCTTGTAATCGAGGCGGAGACATCTTCGCTTCCTCGGAGGGCCTTTCGATTGGGAAGTAGACATCTTCGCTTCCTCGGAGGGCCTTTCGATTGGGAAGTAGACATCTTCGCTTCCTCGGAGGGCCTTTCGATTGGGAAGTAGACATCTTCGCTTTCTCGGAGGTCCTTTCGATTGGGAAGTAGACATCTTCGCTTCCTCGGAGGGCCTTTCGATTGGGAAGTAGACATCTTCGCTTTCTCGGAGAGCCTTTCGATTGGGAAGTAGACATCTTCGCTTTCTCGGAGAGCCTTTCGATTGGGAAGTAGACATCTTCGCTTTCTCGGAGAGCCTTTCGATTGGGAAGTAGACATCTTCGCTTTCTCGGAGGGCCTTTCGATTGGGAAGTAGACATCTTCGCTTTCTCGGAGGGCCTTTCGATTGGGAAGTAGACATCTTCGCTTTCTCGGAGGGCCTTTCGATTGGGAAGTAGACATCTTCGCTTCCTCGGAGGGCCTTTCGATTGGGAAGTAGACATCTTCGCTATCTCGGAGGGCCTTTCGATTGGGAAGTAGACATCTTCGCTTTCTCGAGAGCCTTTCGATTGGGAAGTAGACATCTTCGCTTTCTCGAGAGCCTTTCGATTGGGAAGTAGACATCTTCGCTTTCCTCGAGGGCCTTTCGATTGGAAGTAGACATCTTCGCTTTCTCGGAGGGCCTTTCGATTGGAAGTAGACATCTTCGCTTTCCTCGAGGGCCTTTCGATTGGGAAGTAACATCTTCGCTTCCTCGGAGGCCTTTCGATTGGGAATAGACATCTTCGCTTCCTCGAGGGCCTTTCGATTGGGAATAGACATCTTCGCTTCCTCGGAGGGCCTTTCGATTGGAAGTAGACATCTTCGCTTTCTCGAAGGTCCTTTCGATTGGGAATAGACATCTTCGCTTTCTCGGAGGGCCTTTCGATTGGAAGTAGACATCTTCGCTTTCCTCGAGGGCCTTTCGATTGGAAGTAGACATCTTCGCTTTCCTCGAGGGCCTTTCGATTGGGAAGTAACATCTTCGCTTCCTCGGAGGCCTTTCGATTGGGAAGTAACATCTTCGCTTCCTCGGAGGGCCTTTCGATTGGGAAGTAGACATCTTCGCTTTCTCGGAGGGCCTCTCGATTGGGAAGTAGACATCTTCGCTTCCTCGGTGGGCGGTGCGCTTGGGAAGTAGACATCTTCGCTTTCTCGAGAGCCTTTCGATTGGGAAGTAACATCTTCGCTTTCCTCGAGGGCCTTTCGATTGGGAAGTAACATCTTCGCTTCCTCGGAGGCCTTTCGATTGGAAGTAGACATCTTCGCTTTCTCGAGAGCCTTTCGATTGGGAAGTAACATCTTCGCTTCCTCGGAGGCCTTTCGATTGGAAGTAGACATCTTCGCTTTCTCGGAGGGCCTTTCGATTGGAAGTAGACATCTTCGCTTTCTCGAGAGCCTTTCGATTGGGAAGTAGACATCTTCGCTTTCTCGAGAGCCTTTCGATTGGAAGTAACATCTTCGCTTTCCTCGAGGGCCTTTCGATTGGAAGTAACATCTTCGCTTCCTCGGAGGGCGTTTCGATTGGGAAGTAGACATCTTCGCTTTCCTCGAGGGCCTTTCGATTGGAAGTAGACATCTTCGCTTCCTCGAGGGCCTTTCGATTGGAAGTAACATCTTCGCTTCCTCGGAGGGCCTTTCGATTGGAAGTAGACATCTTCGCTTTCCTCGAGGGCCTTTCGATTGGAAGTAGACATCTTCGCTTCCTCGGAGGGCCTTTCGATTGGAAGTAGACATCTTCGCTTCCTCGGAGGGCCTTTCGATTGGAAGTAGACATCTTCGCTTCCTCGGAGGGCCTTTCGATTGGAAGTAACATCTTCGCTTCCTCGAGGGCCTTTCGATTGGAAGTAGACATCTTCGCTTCCTCGAGGGCCTTTCGATTGGGAATAGACATCTTCGCTTTCTCGAAGGTCCTTTCGATTGGAAGTAACATCTTCGCTTCCTCGAGGGCCTTTCGATTGGAAGTAACATCTTCGCGTCCTCGGAGGGCCTTTCGATTGGGAAGTAGACATCTTCGCTTTCTCGGAGAGCCTTTCGATTGGGAAGTAGACATCTTCGCTTTCTCGAAGGTCCTTTCGATTGGGAAGTAGACATCTTCGCTTTCTCGGAGGGCCTTTCGATTGGGAAGTAGACATCTTCGCTTCCTCGGAGGGCCTTTCGATTGGGAAGTAGACATCTTCGCTTTCCTCGAGGGCCTTTCGATTGGAAGTAGACATCTTCGCTTCCTCGGAGGGCCTTTCGATTGGAAGTAGACATCTTCGCTTTCTCGAAGGTCCTTTCGATTGGGAAGTAGACATCTTCGCTTTCTCGAGAGCCTTTCGATTGGGAAGTAACATCTTCGCTTCCTCGGAGGCCTTTCGATTGGGAAGTAGACATCTTCGCTTCCTCGGAGGGCCTTTCGATTGGGAAGTAGACATCTTCGCTTTCTCGGAGGGCCTTTCGATTGGGAAGTAGACATCTTCGCTTTCTCGGAGGGCCTTTCGATTGGGAAGTAGACATCTTCGCTTTCTCGGAGGGCCTTTCGATTGGGATGTAGGCAGCTTCGCTTTCTCGGAGCCTTTCGATTGGAAGTAACATCTTCGCTTCCTCGGAGGGCGTTTCGATTGGGAAGTAGACATCTTCGCTTTCTCGAGAGCCTTTCGATTGGGAAGTAGACATCTTCGCTTTCTCGAGAGCCTTTCGATTGGGAAGTAGACATCTTCGCTTTCTCGGAGAGCCTTTCGATTGGGAAGTAGACATCTTCGCTTTCTCGGAGAGCCTTTCGATTGGGAAGTAGACATCTTCGCTTTCTCGGAGAGCCTTTCGATTGGGAAGTAGACATCTTCGCTTTCTCGAAGGTCCTTTCGATTGGGAAGTAGACATCTTCGCTTTCTCGGAGGGCCTTTCGATTGGGAAGTAGACATCTTCGCTTCCTCGGAGGGCCTTTCGATTGGGAAGTAGACATCTTCGCTTCCTCGGAGGGCCTTTCGATTGGGAAGTAGACATCTTCGCTATCTCGGAGGGCCTTTCGATTGGGAAGTAGACATCTTCGCTTTCCTCGAGGGCCTTTCGATTGGAAGTAGACATCTTCGCTTTCTCGGAGGGCCTTTCGATTGGAAGTAACATCTTCGCTTCCTCGGAGGGCGTTTCGATTGGGAAGTAACATCTTCGCTTCCTCGAGGGCCTTTCGATTGGAAGTAACATCTTCGCTTCCTCGGAGGCCTTTCGATTGGAAGTAGACATCTTCGCTTCCTCGGAGGCCTTTCGATTGGAAGTAGACATCTTCGCTTTCTCGGAGGGCCTTTCGATTGGAAGTAACATCTTCGCTTCCTCGAGGGCGTTTCGATTGGGAAGTAGACATCTTCGCTTCCTCGGAGGCCTTTCGATTGGAAGTAACATCTTCGCTTCCTCGGAGGCCTTTCGATTGGAAGTAACATCTTCGCTTCCTCGGAGGCCTTTCGATTGGGAATAGACATCTTCGCTTCCTCGGAGGGCCTTTCGATTGGGAATAGACATCTTCGCTTTCTCGAGAGCCTTTCGATTGGGAATAGACATCTTCGCTTCCTCGGAGGGCGTTTCGATTGGGAAGTAACATCTTCGCTTCCTCGGAGGGCCTTTCGATTGGAAGTAACATCTTCGCTTCCTCGGAGGCCTTTCGATTGGAAGTAGACATCTTCGCTTCCTCGGAGGCCTTTCGATTGGGAAGTAACATCTTCGCTTCCTCGGAGGCCTTTCGATTGGGAAGTAGACATCTTCGCTTCCTCGGAGGCCTTTCGATTGGAAGTAGACATCTTCGCTTCCTCGGAGGGCCTTTCGATTGGAAGTAACATCTTCGCTTCCTCGGAGGGCGTTTCGATTGGGAAGTAGACATCTTCGCTTTCTCGGAGGGCCTTTCGATTGGAAGTAACATCTTCGCTTCCTCGGAGGCCTTTCGATTGGGAATAGACATCTTCGCTTCCTCGAGGGCCTTTCGATTGGAAGTAGACATCTTCGCTTTCTCGAAGGTCCTTTCGATTGGGAAGTAGACATCTTCGCTTTCTCGAAGGTCCTTTCGATTGGGAAGTAACATCTTCGCTTCCTCGGAGGCCTTTCGATTGGAAGTAGACATCTTCGCTTTCTCGAGAGCCTTTCGATTGGAAGTAGACATCTTCGCTTTCTCGAGAGCCTTTCGATTGGAAGTAACATCTTCGCTTCCTCGGAGGCCTTTCGATTGGGAATAGACATCTTCGCTTTCTCGAGAGCCTTTCGATTGGGAAGTAACATCTTCGCTTCCTCGGAGGCCTTTCGATTGGAAGTAACATCTTCGCTTCCTCGGAGGCCTTTCGATTGGAAGTAACATCTTCGCTTTCCTCGAGGGCCTTTCGATTGGAAGTAGACATCTTCGCTTTCTCGAGAGCCTTTCGATTGGAAGTAGACATCTTCGCTTCCTCGGAGGGCCTTTCGATTGGAAGTAGACATCTTCGCTTTCTCGGAGGGCCTTTCGATTGGAAGTAGACATCTTCGCTTTCTCGAGAGCCTTTCGATTGGGAAGTAGACATCTTCGCTTTCTCGAGAGCCTTTCGATTGGGAAGTAGACATCTTCGCTTCCTCGGAGGGCCTTTCGATTGGAAGTAGACATCTTCGCTTTCTCGAGAGCCTTTCGATTGGAAGTAACATCTTCGCTTCCTCGGAGGCCTTTCGATTGGGAATAGACATCTTCGCTTCCTCGGAGGGCCTTTCGATTGGAAGTAGACATCTTCGCTTCCTCGGAGGGCCTTTCGATTGGAAGTAACATCTTCGCTTCCTCGGAGGGCCTTTCGATTGGAAGTAACATCTTCGCTTCCTCGGAGGGCCTTTCGATTGGAAGTAACATCTTCGCTTCCTCGGAGGCCTTTCGATTGGAAGTAACATCTTCGCTTCCTCGGAGGCCTTTCGATTGGAAGTAACATCTTCGCTTCCTCGGAGGGCCTTTCGATTGGAAGTAACATCTTCGCTTCCTCGGAGGGCCTTTCGATTGGAAGTAACATCTTCGCTTTCCTCGAGGGCCTTTCGATTGGAAGTAGACATCTTCGCTTTCCTCGAGGGCCTTTCGATTGGAAGTAGACATCTTCGCTTCCTCGGAGGGCCTTTCGATTGGAAGTAACATCTTCGCTTCCTCGAGGGCCTTTCGATTGGAAGTAGACATCTTCGCTTTCTCGAAGGTCCTTTCGATTGGGAAGTAGACATCTTCGCTTTCTCGGAGAGCCTTTCGATTGGGAAGTAGACATCTTCGCTTTCTCGGAGGGCCTTTCGATTGGGAAGTAGACATCTTCGCTTTCTCGGAGGGCGTTTCGATTGGGAAGTAGACATCTTCGCTTTCTCGAAGGTCCTTTCGATTGGGAAGTAGACATCTTCGCTTTCTCGGAGGGCCTTTCGATTGGGAAGTAGACATCTTCGCTTCCTCGGAGGGCCTTTCGATTGGGAAGTAGACATCTTCGCTTTCTCGGAGGGCCTTTCGATTGGGAAGTAGACATCTTCGCTTTCTCGGAGGGCGTTTCGATTGGGAAGTAGACATCTTCGCTTTCTCGAAGGTCCTTTCGATTGGGAAGTAGACATCTTCGCTTCCTCGAGAGCCTTTCGATTGGAAGTAGACATCTTCGCTTTCTCGAAGGTCCTTTCGATTGGAAGTAGACATCTTCGCTTTCTCGAGAGCCTTTCGATTGGGAAGTAACATCTTCGCTTCCTCGAGGGCCTTTCGATTGGAAGTAACATCTTCGCTTCCTCGGAGGCCTTTCGATTGGAAGTAGACATCTTCGCTTTCTCGAAGGTCCTTTCGATTGGAAGTAGACATCTTCGCTTTCCTCGAGGGCCTTTCGATTGGAAGTAGACATCTTCGCTTTCCTCGAGGGCCTTTCGATTGGAAGTAGACATCTTCGCTTTCTCGAAGGTCCTTTCGATTGGAAGTAACATCTTCGCTTCCTCGGAGGCCTTTCGATTGGAAGTAACATCTTCGCTTCCTCGAGGGCCTTTCGATTGGAAGTAACATCTTCGCTTCCTCGGAGGCCTTTCGATTGGAAGTAACATCTTCGCTTCCTCGGAGGGCGTTTCGATTGGGAAGTAGACATCTTCGCTTTCCTCGAGGGCCTTTCGATTG
>NW_028234415.1:4914062-4921562 GCF_977035675.1 Penaeus japonicus | reverse complement strand
TCCCTCTCTTTACTCTCATCTCCTTCTTCTCTCTCTCTTCTCTCTCTCTCTCTCTCTTCATCTCTTCACTATTTTCTTATTCTCACTATCTCTCTCTCTCTATTCCCCCCTCTTTCAATATATAAATCAATCTATCTCTCTCTCTCTCTCTCTCTCTCTCTCCTCTTCTCTCTCTTCTATCTCTCTCTTCTTTTCTCACTATTCTCTCTCTTCTCACTATTCTCTCTCTTCTCTCTCTCTCTTTCTCTTCCTCTTCTCTCTCTTCCTCTCTCTCTCTCTCTTCTCTCTCTCTTCTCTCTTTTTCTCCTTTCTCTCTCTTTGTTCCTCTCTTTCTTCTCTTCTCTCTCTCTTTCTCTCTTCTTCTACTTCCTCTCTTTCCCTATGTTTATATATAATATTAATATATTATATATATATATTATATATCTATATATATATATATATAATTATTCTTATTATACAAGTATACACACACACACACACACAATGTATATATAATATATATATATTTTATATATAGATAGATATATAGATTATAGGATTATCGATTTGTATATGAGTATATGTGTATGTATATATACATATACATATACAATATACATATACATTACACATACTATACATAATAAAAAAATACATACAAACATACATACATATGTACATACAGCACACACACACACAACACACCACACACACACCACACTCACCACACACACACACACACAACACCACACACACAAAATATTATATATATCTATATAAATATATAATATATAATATATATATATACATATATATATATATACACACACACACCACATGTATATATATTTATATACATATATATAGATATTATATACACACCACACAACAACACACCACACACATATATATATATATATATATATATATATATATTTACATAAATACATGTTATGCCCCTCCACGCTGAATGGATAAACACAGTTTACTGGCGAGGGAAGATGTTTCCGCATGCTAAATGTAGAAAGTTGGAAAGTTTTGAGCGTGCCCTCCTGCTGTCTCTCCTGAGCGTGGACCAGAATAAAAAAAAAAAAAAAAATAGTTTCTGTGACAAAAGCGGGAAGAAAAAGGAAAAAAACAAAAGGAAAAAAGAAAGGGAAAAGAGCCACGCATTTCTTTCGCCAGCCTCGTCTGCTTGACTTAACAAACGCAGGCAGAATTACTCCCTTCCCCCTTCCTCCCCTGCTTTCTCCTGTCTTTCGGGCTCCTTCTCTAATTTTTTTCCCCTTCTTTTTCATCCCCTCCTTCTACTTCTTTATTCCTCTTTCTCCTCCCCCTTCCCCCTTCCTCCTCTTTCCCTTCCCCTTCCCCCTTCCCCCTCTTTCCCCTCCTTCCACTTCCTTATTCCTCTTTCCTCTTCCCTCTTCCCTTTCCCCTTCCTCCTCCTCCCCCCATCCCCACTCGTCCCCTCCCCTGACCCCTTTTCCTCCTCACACCTTCCCCCCTACCACCCCTCCCCTTTCTCCCTTCCATCCCTCTCCCTCCCCCTTTCCACCCTCTCCTTACCCCCTTCCACCCTCTCCTTACCCCCTTCAAACCACCCCTTACCCCCTTCCACCCGTCCCCTCTCCCCCGTTCCACCCCTCCCCTCCCCCCTCCTCCCCCTCCAGAGGCAAGATAAAATCCAAACTCACAGCCCCTTTGCCATGCCCATTCGTTTTTTGTCCTAGCATCTTGAGCGAAGAGGACGGTGGGAAAGAGGACCGCATCTCTCCGAGAGCGAGAGCGAGCGATCGTGGCTCGGAGATGAGTGCGAGGTCGTAGAGGAGTCCGTATGTCGATGGCATTCTCGTGGGAGTCGTGATGTCGCGCTAAAAGTTTCTGAGTTCGAGGCTGAGATTGAACGCTACGAACTCGCTCGCGGGTGGGGGGGAGGAGGAGGAGAAGGAGGAGGAGAAGGAGGAGGGAGGAGATGGGAGGAAAGTAGGTAGAGGAGGTCGAGGAGGGAACGAGGGGGATGGCAAGGGAGGTGTTGCGCGAGCGAGGGATATGTTGAGAACGGTGGCCCCTGGGTGTGCGGCGGCTTGGTTTGTGGTCGAGAGAGCCCCCCCCGCCGTACCGCTGGGAAATGCGTTCTTTTTATATAGTATTTTTTATTTTTATATATATATATTTTTTTGGATTTTATAAATATATGTTTAATAAATGTATATATAAATATATTTAAATATTTTTGCATATATATTATATATATATAAGTATATATATACTTATAGATTTAGATAATGTATCGATATGTATGTATATTTACTTATATTAATATA
Organism: Penaeus japonicus; assembly: GCF_977035675.1. Lineage (NCBI taxonomy): Eukaryota > Metazoa > Arthropoda > Malacostraca > Decapoda > Penaeidae > Penaeus > Penaeus japonicus. The sequence continues at coordinate 4,919,256 of NW_028234415.1, read as the reverse complement.
TATGGAATATATTATATACTTATATATCTATTTGATATTGATATAGTATAATAGTTATATGTGTCGTAATATATATTTATATATATATATATATATATATATATATATAATCTATATATATATATATATGTGATATATGTATTAATATATGTATATATTGTGAGTTTGTTATATATATATATATTTATATATATAATATATGAGTTATATATTAATATATATATATTATATATAGTTATATATATATATATATATATATATATATATATATTATATCTGAATATAGGTATATATATATAAATATTATATATACTAAATATATACTATATCTTATTTTTTTATATATATTGTATAGAGTGTATACTTATATATGTATATATATGTATATATACCATATATTGGTATTATATGTATATATAATTATACATAAATTTATATATATATAAATTATATATATTATATATATATATATATTTTATATATATATTCTATATATGTATATATATGTTATATACTTATATCTGTATATATATGTATATATTACTTATTATATGTATCTCATATAGTATGGTTTATATACTTATAATGTATACTATTCAATCTTGTATATATATATGTTTTATATTTTATATATATATTATATATATATACTATATATACATAGCTATATATGAAAAAAATATATATATATGTATACACCATATGTAAATATATATGTATATACATATGTATATACATAAGTTATATACTATGGATGATATATATATTATATAACTAATATATATATATTATATATAATGTATATTATATATATATATCTACATATATATATATTATTTCATATACATACATATTTACATATACATACATACATACATACATATATATACATATATATGTATATATATATATGCATATATATATATGCATACACGTACACACACACACACACACACACACAAACACACACACACACACACACACACACACACACACATATATATATATATATATATATATATATATATATATATATATATATATATATATATATATATATATATATACACACATATATCATTTACATTGATAATGATACTAGCTTCGTATACCAACAAGTGTTTGCACTGCTGCCAATAATGGTCCGGCAGGCATGAGTATCCCTTTTAATGATGTGTCATGGCCATGGAACTACGCTGGATAGACGAGGATATTTAAATTTAGATTACAAATGGCCTATCTCTCTGATATGCCATTGCTGTTTTATTTCGAATTTGAATGTTTTTTTTACGTAAGTGGAGTAATATGCTTCAAGTGCTCAAGAAACCCATCCTCATCTCGAAAAGGAATTTTAAAGCCACTAGATTAAAACCCGGTTTTGTGTCTGATCGCTGGGTGAGGATTCATAATTCTCTTAACTAAAGGTCGCATTTTCTGCATTTTTTTTTGCAATAGGATAAAGCTGATGATTGCATTTTAAGGCTCTGACGAACGAGTTGCACTGATGTGATAGGAAATAATGCCGTGAGAGTGTCATTAAATGCATTGGACATCCAGATTTGTACAGGGCATTGATGGCACTATCATCATTTCATGTTTCATTAAAAAAAGAGAACAACTTATCAGGCCTCCAAACTTAATTACTGTAGTTTAATTCTAGATATTAACACCGTATCCTTATTTCCCTAGTTTTTCCTAGCGATCCCTCCATCCTTTTCGAAACCATGCGCCCAGTTACTGTTGATAGGACGGGAAGGTGAATAGGGACCTTTAGCAGAGGGTTAATAGTAGATATCTGCAGGGGAGAGAATATCAGGGAGAGTCGGTAAGATTTGTGCTCGGTAATATAAACAAGCACCGGAGAAGAGAGAGAAAGAGGAAGAGAAAGAAAGGGAGAAAGGGAAAGTGAAGGAGAAAGGGAAAGAGAAGGAGAAAGGGAAAGAGAAGGAGAAAGGAAAAGAGACGAAGAAAGGGAAAGAGAAAGAGGAGAGTGAGAGTGAGTAAAAGAAAAAGAGAGTGAGCGTCCTTCTCCGCCTCTCCTTGGCGTTTCCTCTGCTTTAACATTGCTTGCAACGCTTGCTATGCCTAGAAGACCCTTTGTTCCGACGCAGATGCTTTATAGAAAGAGCAGAGGAGCGGAGTGAAACGCCGCCATCGTGTGATAGTATGCCAGAGCTTCAAGGTTAAGAGGATCGTTTAGTTGTCCAACCGCAAACCACAATCCCGATCATCTCTCCCAGACTTCGGCGTCTTCGCCTCCTGTTGCATTCGGATGGCCTCTCTGCAACAGCGGTGGACTTGGTCTCTCCTCCTCTTAGCTATTCATCAGATCCTTTCTCATAGCATATCCCAAGTGCCTTCCCGTCTCCGAGATTCAGATCGTTTTCCCGAAGACCTTTCGACAATTGCTCCTTTTGGCGTCTCTCGCCATAATGTCATTCTGTCTCGTCTCGTCTCGTCTCGTCTCGTCTCGTTCCTCTCGGCTTCAGCTTCCCCTGCATGGCGGGTTGTTGCATCACCCGTGACATTTTTCCCCTTCCCTCTCCCCCTCCCTCTCCCCCCGTCCCCTCTGTTCGCTGGCGATTGTTCTTTGGCGAGTTGTCCTTGTATTGTTAGTAACTATATTCTCCCTGTTGACGTCTCTTCTATCAGTCGCACATGAAAAGCTCGTGCAATTTTGATTCCCTCAGGGGCGGATACTCCAATAGACTCTATGTCGCTATGCACAGTTTTCTGATGATGTTAAACTAATTTGGTTTCTGTTTAAAAACATATTCATCAAATATTTTTTACTACTACTGATTTTGTGTTGCTATCGCCACCACCATCACTACAAACACACCACAACCATCGCTATCACCACACCAAAACCATCATTATCACCACCACCACCATCTTAAACATTAATATAACCACACATCACCACAGCCACCAACCACCACCGGCAATACCACTACCATAACCACCATCATAACTATTACTGTTTCCACCACCAGCACCACTACCACCACTACCATCACCACCACCACCAACCACCACTGCCTGCCATTCTCCTCTCCCGAACCCTATCGAAAGAATCCTCTCTCTTTTTTATCTTCAAGGCCAGCTATTGATGTTGCAAGCCGAAGGAGCATCTTTGCTTGGCTGATATTGATACTGAGGGGCTTAAAGACTATCAATTTGCATATTGTTGCATGTGCAACGACAGAGCAGTAGGTAATGAAATAAGCGAACGAAGAGAGAGACGAAAAGGTTAAATGTATTTGTATTGCAAGAGATTTTTTTATTCAGTGTCGTTTTCCTTTAGTGTGCGTTTATATAAAGTTTATTAGAGTAAAGAGAGATAAGAAACAGCACCTTGAACTAAGACATTTAGCAGCATTACGTGGACAGCCTCCTTACGTTATCTGAAGTCAGAATAACATTATTATTTATATAAACACTTCAACCGTTAAGCTACGGACAGTGGATCATCTGATCTGGATTGGCTTGGCTTTGCAACATCCCGGAAGACACAGGAAGCGGCGATCCTGCAGCGCATTTTCGTAATCATTCATAGTCGTCATTACTCAGGCTCTGCCGTTTGTTTGTTCGTGTGTGTTCTGGCTCTTTTGTTCGCCGCCGCCCCAGCGCATCCCGGAGAGGGCGTTGCAGAGCCGCATTACCTTGATGAGGCTGATCCCCCACCCGTTCACCCCCCCCCTCTCCCATCCCGTTGTATACCCCCTTCCCCTCCCCCCCCATCCGCTCATCCTTCTCCCCTTCGCCCCCCTTCCCTCTCCTCCCCCTATCCGCTCATCCCCCTTCTCGTCCCCCCTCCCCCCTCCCCCTTCCCCCTTCACATCTCTTCCTCTTCTCCTCTTCCCTTCTCTCACTTGCTTCTCACTTTTCTCCTTTTCTTCCCCCTCTCTCCTCTTCGTTCTTGTCTACCTCCTTTCCTCGCTCACCTTCTCCATCTTTCCATTGTCGTCTTCTCTCCTCCCTCCCTTTCCTTCCTCTTCTTGTCTTCCCGTCACCACTTTTCTACTCTCTCTCCCCCTCACTATCCCTCCCTCCCCACCCTACTCCCTCCTCTCTCCCCCTTTCTCCTATACACAAAATCCCCCTCCCCTTCAGCCATATCCTTCTCTCTCGCTTCCCTTTCCCCTCTTCCCTTCCCTCGTTCGCTTCGTTCTCTTCTTCTCTCTCTCTTCCCTCTTCGCTTCGCTCTCTTCCTCTCTCTCTCTTCCCTCGTTCGCTTCGTTCTCTTCCTCTCTCTCTCTTCCCTCGTTCGCTTCGCTCTCTTCCTCTCTCTCCCTTCCCTCTTCGCTTCGTTCTCTTCCCCTCTTCCCTTCCCTCGTTCGCTTCGTTCTCTTCTTCTCTCTCTCTTCCCATGTTCGCTTTGTTCTCTTACTCTCTCTCCCTTCCCTCGTTCGCTTCGTTCTCCTCCTCTCTCTCCCTTCCCTCGTTCGCTTCGTTCTCCTCCTCTCTCTCCCTTCCCTCGTTAGCTTCGTTCTCTTCCTCTCTCTCCCTTCCCTCGTTCGCTTCGTTCTCTTCCTCTCTCTCCCTTCCCTCGTTAGCTTCGTTCTCTTCCTCTCTCCCTTCCCTCGTTCGCTTCGTTCTCTTCCTCTCTCCCTTCCCTCGTTCGCTTCGTTCTCTTCCTCTCCTCCCTTCCTTCTGTTCGTTCGTTCCTTCCTCCTCTCTCTTTTCCCTCGTTCGCTTCGTATCTCTTACATCTCTCTCCCTTCCTTCGTTCGCTTCGTTCTCTTCCTCTCTCTCTCTTTTCCTCGTTCGCTTGTTCTCTTCCTCTCTCTCCTTCCCTTCGTTGCTTCGTTCTTCCTCTCTCTCCCTTCCCTCGTTCGCTTCGTTCTCTTCCTCTCTCTCCCTTCCCTCGTTCGCTTCGCTCTCTTCCTCTCTCTCCCTTCCTTCGTTCGCTTCGTTCTCTTCCTCTCTCTCTCTTTTCCCTCGTTCGCTTCGTTCTCTTCCTCTCTCTCCCTTCCCTCGTTCGCTTCGTTCTCTTCCTCTCTCTCTCTTCCTTCGTTTGCTTGGTTCTCGTCCCCTCTCTCTTTTCCCTCGTTCGCTTCGTTCTCCTCCTCTCTCTCCCTTCCCTCGTTCGCTTCGTTCTCTTCCTCTCTCCCTTCCCTCGTTCGCTTCGTTCTCTTCCTCTCTCTCCCTTCCCTCGTTCGCTTCGTTCTCTTCCTCTCTCTCCCTTCCC
>NW_028234415.1:4891562-4901562 GCF_977035675.1 Penaeus japonicus | reverse complement strand
GGAAAGAAAGGGAAAAGGGAAAATAAAAAAAAGGGCCAAAAAAGGGGGGAAAAAAAAAAAATTTCCCAAAACGAAAAGGCGGGGGGGAGAAAAAAAACAAAAAAAAAAAAAAACAAAAAACCCCCCCCCCCCCCCCAAAAAAAAAAAAAAAAAAAAAAAAAAAAAAAAAAAAAAAAAAAAAAAAAAAAAAAAAGACAAAAAAGGGGGCAAAAAAAAAAAAAAACAAACAAACCCCAAAAAAAAACCCCCCAAAAACAAAAAACAAAAAACCCCCAAAAAAAAAAAAAAAAAAAAAGGGTTTCTTTTTAAAAAAAGGGGGGGGAAAAAAAAAAAAAAAGAAAACGAACGGCCCCCCGGGGGGAAAGAAAAAAAAAAAAGAGGGGAAAAAAATTTAAAAAAAAAAAAAAAAAAAAAAAAAAGGGCCAAAAAAAAAAAAGGAAAAAGGGGGGGGGGAAAAAAGGGGAAAAAAAAAAAACGGGAAAAGAAAAAGGGGGGGAAAAAAGGGAAAAAAGGAAAGGGGAAAAAAAAGATTTTACTAATGGTCAAACGAGCTTTTGAAATGATATAAACTTTTGAAAGACAAAACTATAAAAGAAATAGTTATAAGCACTAATAACTTGTTGTTCGAAAGAATTAGGGATAGAAGAGTGAAGTCTTCTGGGAAGAAGGATTAATGGGTCGGATATTATTGAGAAAGCACGGGAAGGTAGAGACGAGGATGGATGGATAGATGGATAGACTCGAAAGAAAGGTTACTGGAGGAAATATCAGAAATAGATGGGGTGGGAGGAACACCTCAAAAGCAACTGATGTGATGTACATTGGTTGACTGGATCTGCGGGCCGCACTTGTCAGCAAAGGGAGAGAAGTGTCAGTCGAAAAATGAAAGGGAACTACGTAAGGTTAGAGAAACCCTCCAGATGAACACCTGCGCATAGAGTTGCGCCGAAAGTAGCTACCAGTATGGAAAGTCTACTTGAAAAAAGTGCTGACTAATAACCATGGCATTTAGAAGAGAAGCACACGCGTCTGTATATTAAGGACGTGAAAGATTATCCCTAATTGCGTACCCCCCACCCCGGGAGGGAGGGGGGAGGGGGGTATCCCGCCAAACGCACCTCAGGCTCGAGCTTGTTAGGACGACCCGCTGCAGTATTGCCAAATTACCGAAATTCATCTGCTTTCTGTGGCAATCTAAACCTTTATTTTGGTCTTTTTTGGGGGAATGAAAGGTAGTTGCAAGGGAGAACGTATTTCAAGGGTATTTTGTTAATTCCCTATTTTTTTACTCATTTTAAAGGAACCGGAAAATGAAAGATGTTTATCAGAATCACGAGGGAATAGGCCGTTTCGAATCGTCCAGACAATGTTAGTTCGAATCCCTCGTGACAGAAACTTGACTTGTCTTTTCATTTTTGTACTCTCTTTATCAAATGAATGTAAAAGTTGTCTTTCCATTTTCTTGATATTTTGGTACACAAAAGTTGAGCCAGCTCGGATTTTATATTTCCACTTTTTTATAACTGATCAGATAAGTTTCAGTACGACTGTATGTTGCACACGCAATATGATTATTGTTTTTTAATTGTATATACTGCTCTGTCTGTCTAACCACACAGACAAACGTATGCACTCAGGAAGCGATTTCACAAACTCCACCGATTCTTACGAACTCACATGCTCACACACTCACACATGCTCGTGTCCACTTACATATACTCCTGTATAATTAAATACTGACAGAAAGGGACACGCACTTATCAATGAACATTTCCTTATTGTTATCTCCAGTGTGATGAACAAAAATACCTGTATTATAAGGGTCAAGAATACACAACTTCTTGAATCTAGAGATGATCACTTTGGAATATTTACATATCTCGTTTAAGGTCTTGATCCATAATACTAGATTCCCTTTTAACCAAATATGTTTTATTTTTCCACTAACAGTTCTCAAAGAAAAAAAAAAAGAATTAGAGCACGAGACAGAAGTGCCGTCGTAATATCCACACGTTGAGATCCATTTAAGGGCTTCGAGTCTGCCAAGAGGATGAAGAAGGATCCCTTTTGCCACTTCGTTCAAAGGGGGGAGGGGGGTGGGGGGTCCTAGCCATCCTAGCCATCCTAGCCTAGCCTAGCCTGAGGAGAAGCCACGGGATGAAAAGTTATGAAAGGAGACCGCGGATTTATGGATTGCGAGAGGAAGTGGCGAGGTGCCATTGTCTCGAGATTCCGCGGAGAGTTACTCAAGCGCAAGATTTCTCAAGTCCGAGCGCGCACGTGGGTCCAGAACACACCTTTCGCACGCACGGATCTTGTTATGACGTGTTGGGGTGGTGGTCGTGGGGGTAGGGGGTGGGGTGGTGGGCGTAGGGGCGGGGGGGGGCGTGGGGGTGAGAGATAGTTCATGGGGGTGAGGGGGGGAGAGCTAGTTCATGGGGGTGAGAACTAGTTCATGGGGGTGAGGGGGGAGAGCTAGTTCATGGGGGTGAGGGTGGGAGAGCATATAACATGGGGCGTTAGAACTAGTACAAGGGGGGGGTTTGGGGGGGGCCTGAGCTAGTTCCATGTGTTGGATGTGTGCGAGCAGATCATGGGGGAGATGGCGGGTATCTATACATTGGGGGTGGAGTTGCGAGAGAGATCTAGTCCTGGGTGAGGGGGGAGTGAGTAAGTTCATGGTGTGGGGCGGTCGCGCTATTTCAAGTGGTGTGAGGGGGGCGAGCAGTACATGGGTGGTGAGGGCGGGAGAAGTCGTTCATGGGGGGAGAGGGCGGGAGAGCTATAACATGGGCGGAGCGGGGGGGAATATGTAGTTCATGGGGGTGAGGGTCGGAGAGGCAGTTCCAGGGGGCAGTGTTGAGGGCGGGAGAGCTAGTTCCCCTGGGGGTTAGGGGGGGGGAGAGCTAGTTTGGGGGTGAGGGGGGGGAGAAGCTTTTTTTTTTTTTTTTTTTTTTTTTTTTTTTTTTTAGTTCATGGGGGTGAGGGCGGGAGAGCTAGTTCATGGGGGTGAGGGGGGGAGAGCTAGTTCATGGGGGTGAGGGCGGGAGAGCTAGTTCATGGGGGTGAGGGCGGGAGAGCTAGTTCATGGGGGTGAGGGTGGGAGAGCTAGTTCATAGGGGTGAGGGCGGGAGAGCTAGTTCATGGGGGTGAGAGGGGGAGAGCTAGTTCATGGGGGTGAGAGGGGGAGAGCTAGTTCATGGGGGTGAGGGGGGGAGAGCTAGTTCATGGGGGTGAGGGCGGGAGAGCTAGTTCATGGGGGTGAGGGGGGGAGAGCTAGTTCATAGGGGTAAGAGGGGGAGAGCTAGTTCATGGGGGTGAGGGCGGGAGAGCTAGTTCATGGGGGTGAGGGCGGGGAGAGCTAGGTCATGGGGATGCTCGAGGTTGGTCATCCATGGGGGTCGTGTGTGTTTTTCCTCTTTGAATGAACTGGGTCGAGTAACGAGTGCGATATTTTTATGTCGCTTATGAGAATAATGAATGATTAAGGTACGTTTTCTGTGAACTAGATATATAGATTAGTTAATGTGTTTACATCGTTTACATTGACAATAGGGTCAGGGAATAAAGAAAGTTTTATTTTATCAAGCAGAGATGATAGAATAAATTAATGTTGGCTTTGGCTTTAATCGTTATCGTACTTTAGTAGATTAATAGATTGTCGTCCATCTTGACGATTAATGATAAATTAATCGTCGCGTGAAAAGGGTTACATAATATAAAACACCTTTTTTTAAAAACACGATTTATAACGAATCAATGAAAAGAATAAAAACAACTACATGATGTTATGACATGGGCGGCTTGGCATGCCTTTGAATCATTACAGATTTATTGAAATTAAATAAAGTTAAACAAATTAATTTGATATTACTGATTATAATTACAGCTTTCGTGTGATGTTCAACTGTCCGCATGATGGTTGCCAAATTTAACTTAATAGTATTATTGTTCATTGTAGTCTAGTGAGTTTTTATTGAACAACAGATTTTTGGGAAGCTGGTATTTCATTTGCATTTGCATTTTCATGGAATGCATAACAAAGAAAGATAAAAGAATTGAAAGAGTTATCATGTAGTGAATTTTATTATTGTGTTTACCATTGTTATTAATATCATTATTTGTTATTTTTTGTTGATTTTATCATTATCATCATTATTATTGTTATTGTTATTATTATTATTATTGTCGTAATTGTTAGTAATAACGAGGATGATAGAAGAATAATGGTAATGATGATGATGACGATGGCCATCATCATCATCACCATAACCATCACCATCACCACCACCATCATCGTCATCATCAATTATCATCATTATCATTATCATGATCGTGGTCATTATCATAAAAATGGTGGTGATATGATAATGGTGATGTTCTAACAACTAGAATGATAATAATGATGATGTTCTAATAATAATAATGATAATTATTATGATGGTGATAATGCAATGTTAATATAGTGATAATGACAGCAATGATAATCATAATCATTATCATGATGATAATGATAAAAACAATGATAGCAATATTATTATTGTATTTATTATCATAATCTTACAATTATTTTATCACTATTATTAATATTGTTATTATTATTATTGTCATCATCAACATTATTATCATTATCATGTTATTATTTTTTTATTATTATCATCATTACTATTATTATCATTATTCGTAATGCTGTAGTATTTCTAGTACTGGTACTGTTACGGTGATATTTCATCGCAATTACTACATTAAAGAACTGGACTATGTAAGTTATGGACAGCTCATGCATATGCCATAGTCTAGTGTGAAAGAGCAAATGTGAGCGACAGAGTTATCCTGTTTTTTTATTTAAACTGGAATACCGACAGACACCTCCGTGGTAACCCATTTATAGGAAATGATTGAGTTTTGCAATGTGAAACGGTTTCTTTCTCGTCTTCAGAATGTATTTTTTATTATTATTTTATTTTTTTAGCACTCGAATAATATTTCCCACTTTATTCTTTATTTTTTATCTTTTATTTTTTTAGCACTCGCATAATATTTCCCACTTTATTAGGTTATGGAATGCAGACACGCAATCGCATAACGGTTGATATTTGAACCAGGACTTGCATTTTTAAAAATATTTTTTCTTATATTCTGAAAGGCACTTTACACCAGGGAGTTGAGAGACGGTACATCCTACCCCCCCACCCCACCCCCCACCCCAGCACTTGCATAATACTCCCCACTTTATTAGGCAATGCAATACACAGACACGCAATCCCACAACAACTCCTATTTAAACCAAGACTTAATTTTGCTTTTATACAATGTTTCTTATCTTCGGAAAGGCATTTTTTTACACCAGTGGGTTGAGGGAGGGTAGGGTGCATCATCCCCTCCCCCCTCTTCCCCCCCTCTTCCCCCCCCCTCTCCCCCCGCCCAACAAGAATGCCGATAACTGGCCCCGAGGCGTTGTTGCCGAATGAGTTTATTTACCTCCGGGCGCCGCAATCCCCTAGCGAGAGTAACATTTTTTTAGCTCGAGCCTACGACTCCCTTGCAATTAGTTTCGTTGATCGCTCTGCAATGCGTTAGATTTTTCTTTTCTTCTTTTCTTTTCTTTTTTTTATTTATTTATATTTTTATGTGATTTCTTTTTATCAGTGCGATTTTTTATTTTATTTTTTTTTATTTATTTATTTTTTTTATCTGCATGAACATTTGAGGGTTTGTGGTTATGTGAATGTTATATGATGATGGCTTAAATCTATACTTACTGTAAGGTTATTACTGAAAATGCCTTATATTTTCTTATCACATTTTACAGAATGAATAAACGGTATTTATTTCATCATAGAAACTATTTTTTTATGTACGAGAATGCCAGTTTTTTTTAGATTTAAATATTTCTTAATTATTACACTATTTGTTTAGTATTCAGTTAGTAATAACGACAATATCGAAACCGATTCCACCTGACCATATTCTCCTGAATTATCGAAGCCTTCAACATATTAATGAAATACTAACAATATCCCCCCTCCCCCTCCCCCCCTAAATAGGCTTTAAGAATCTCCTACAGAGTGGCGAATAACAGGCTATCCCTCGGAAAGAAAACCACTGCATTTCCGGCTGTGAGGCTAGAGATCCACTCGGATTTAGTGGCTGATAGCGTTTTATGGGATACGTTAAGTCATAGCCGAGTTTTGGGATCTAGGCCCTAACCGCAGCCTGGGGGGGGAACGCATTCTTTTGCCCCGAGGAAACCGACCTCCTCCTCCTCCTCTTCCTCCTTCTTCTTCTTATCCTTCTCCTCCTCCTCCATCTCCTCTTCCTTCTCCTCCTCCTCCTCCTCCTCCTTCTCCTCCTCATTCTCTTCCTCCATCTCCTCTTCCTCCTACTTCTTCTCCTCCATCTCCTCCTCCTTATCCTCCTCCTCCTCCTCCTCCATCTCCTCCTTCTCCTCCTCCTTCTCCTTCTCCTCCTCCTCCTTCATCTCCTCCTCCTCCTCCTCCTCCTCCTCCATCTCCTCCTCCTCCTTATCCTCCTCCTTATCCTCCTCCTTATCCTCCTCCTTATCCTCCTCCTTCTCCTCCTCCTCCTCCTCCTCCTCCTCCTCCTCCTCCTTCTCCTCCTCCTCATCCTTCTTATCCTTCTCCTCCTTCACCTTGTGTCAAGGTTTGAGGTGTGAATGACGGATGGGATTGCCGGGCCATGCACGCGGCTCGCATGACGGCCGTAAAGAAGGGAAACGGTCCTAATGAATGGGTGTAACACGCGTCGCTGGTAGGATGCGAGTCCTGTATGGCGTTCGGCGCATTTATCACTTTATTACTGTCGGGGTTAATTGCTGTTTCTGTAATTTCGGCGACATATGGCGAGATTACAGCTGGCCGCGCTTATTCGGGGTGCATGCGGCGCGGTGTTAATTTGGGAAGATTAACTTTCGAGTAGCCGTGACGGGCGCCGGTCTTCGTTGCGGTCGTATGAGGAATAGGATTTGGGCACAATTATAGGATTCTGCGGAATGCTTGAAACAAAAAAAAATCTTATCTAGCGCTTGTTTATTTAAAAGCGAATGAATGCCGATGCATTGAATTATTTCGTGATTAAGGTTATTTTCCGCATCTCTTGGTGTCTGTCTTAAAGAGATTCAGATTTTATATATATCACGTCCACGAGAGAGTAAGGTAGTTTTTGCTGTTGTTGTTGATGTTGTTGATGATGTTGTTGTTGTTTTTGTTGTTGTTGTTGTTTATGCGTGATACTGTCCCCGCGCGTGAGTTGGCTTTGGACGTCGGCTCTTCCTTGGGACATCATCATATAGTTGGGATTTAGCACTGGAGAGATATTCCGTATGAGGAAATCCTCGCTTGGGAACAGTCGAGACAGAAACACGAATAAGTAATAATGTCGACGTGGATTATACATGGGACGCGTTTTGGGCAATAACATGGCGCTCTCGGCTAGAACGCGTTGCTAAATATATGTATGTATGTCTGAGCTCGATAGCCTAATGGTTATAGACCGACTGTGAGGAATATCATGATTTGATTTGATTTAATCTAAGCATTTATTCATGATGCCTAATTACTGGAGAAATGCCTCTATTTTAGTGCCAGTTATCAACATAACCGCGATCGTAATAATCGTCTTTATTGTACGTGAACGAGAGGATAAAGGCTATGGCAACCGGTCGAGAGGTGATTGCTTATGTTCATCTTGGCTTGAATGACCCTTCGCTATTGCATGCATGAGCTATCTTGCAATAGTGATAAAACTGTGTTCTCGATGGTTTGCTGTTGTGCATGGATGTGCTACATGTGTGTTTCTGAATTTGAGAATTATTCTTGCGTTTTGCTATTTTGGTAATATTATGTGATTTGGAAAATGTACAATTAACAGTGGACGTTATTTGAGTTTCACGAAAGTGGAAGTAAACAGAAGTAAAAAAGTGGTTACTGGCAATCACAGACACACACACACACACACACACACACACACACACACACACACACACACACACACACACACACACACACACACACACACACACACACACACACACACACACACACACACACACTTACCCTCGTGGCGTCATTTTCCTCAACCTGTGAACCCGAACCCGAAAGAGAGCTACGACACCCCGGCGGCGCTCGCGTTGTTTTAAGCCGAGCCACGTCGTCATACGAAACCACTCGCGCTACAGCGGACTTTTAATCCAGTGGCCAATCAGAAGCTTCGGGGAGAGAGAAACGCTATTTTTTTTTTTTTTTTTTTATTATTATTTTTTTTTTTCGAAAGTAACGTGGGCAGTGCCATAGCAGAAACGGAGGTGAAGGAATGAATGGGTAACAGCTGGATGTAAAAGGTGTTTGTTGTCCTTTCTTATTTCCTCTGTTTTTCACTTTCATAGGATGTCATATGAATAATTTATGACTAGTGAAAAAAAAAACACTTTTGACGAGACTCATTTCGACTCATGAAGGGATTTTTTTTCTTTCTTTCTAAAATAGAAGTGTTGACATTAATGATTCTTGTCCTGCCCCTAATGGACCCCCCAGCCTCGTGTTTCATTATCGATAGTGTTTTTCGTGGAACCGATGTATGAATATTATTTTTTTTTCTTATATGGCAACTGATGGGACGACCGACCAGAATAATACATTAGGCGGCACTAGCACCCCTCTCCCTCCCTCCCTTCCTCCCCCCTCCCTCCCTTCTCCTCCCTTCCCCTCCCTCCCTTCCCTCCCTCCCTCCCTCCCTTCTCCCTTCCCCTCCCTCCCTCCCTTCCCCTCCCTTCCTCCCTTCTCCTCCCTCCCTTCCTCCCTACCCCTCCCCCCTTCCTCCTTTCCCCTCCATCCCTCCCTTCTCCTCCCTTCCCCTCCCCCGTCCGTCCGTCCTAGTCAACGTTCACACAAAGAGAGCAACTCAAAAGGACATTTTAATCTTGTCTGTAAAACAGTTTTTTTTTTTTTTTTTTATGAGGTGTTTTATTGTGACCAGAGGTATTGTTATTGTTATTTTTATTATGTATTTTTCGTTTCTTTACTGCTGTATTGTAGTTATTATTATTATAATTATTATTATTATTATTATTATTATTATCATTATTATTATCATTATTATTATTATTATCATTATCATTACTATCATGATCATTGTTATTATTGTTGTTGTTGTCATCATTATCATTGTTATTATTATTACTATGATTATTATTATTAATGCTATTATTATTGTTGTTGGTGTTATTTTTCTTTTTCATAAATGTCGTTGTTTATGTCATTTTATCATTCAGGTTCCAGCTTACATAATGACCATTATTTGGGTTGTTATTAGTATGCCATTAGAAGAAGCCGTCATCAGTAATATAAAATAAATTAGCAGACTGGACGGTGGTGATTATTAATGATACTGTTGGTAATTGTACTTTTATCTTGATTGTCTCATTAGAAATCCCAAACTTTCGATTTCATAACCATTGCAGATCCAGGATAGAAGATAGAAGTAAAGATTCGGGATTTTTTTTTTTTTTTTTTTTTTTTTAGGGGGGTTGCTGAAAGTTGAATTACTCTAATTATTGTAAATGTATGTATGGACAGTTCCGCATGTTAGTTGTTGGTTTCTATGAAAACATTTGAAAAATCACGAATTCATTTAGATTTTGGCGAAGTGACTAATTACAATCCATTCTGCCAAAATTCATGTTTGATCAGTCATCGTAGGATTAATAAGTTGCATTTGTCTCATTTACATGGAATAGTTGGCTCGTAATTATTACTGTGGATATCATATTCTGTCTATACACAGAGAGACAGATAGACAGACAGACAGACAGACAGACAGACAGACAGAATGAGTATAGCTATATATTTCTTCATGGACAGTGTTACAAAGGGCACGTCTTTAACACTTGCGACACTGTCTTTAGCTTCATGATGATCAAACTCTGTCTTCTCTTGGCCCTCTTATCATTTATCGAAGTTAGTGAGGCACACAGTCCCGCGGT
>NW_028234415.1:4869062-4871562 GCF_977035675.1 Penaeus japonicus | reverse complement strand
GGTCGGGGAAAAGGTAGGGTACCTTAAGGCGGGACCAGGGAAAAGGTAGGGTACCTTAAGGCGGGACCAGGGAAAAGGTAGGGTACCTTAAGGCGGGACCAGGGAAAAGGTACAGTACCTTAAGGCGGGACCAGGGAAAAGGTACAGTACCTTAAGACTGGGTCGGGGAAAAGGTACAGTACCTTAAGGCGGGACCAGGGAAAAGGTACAGTACCTTAAGACTGGGTCGGGGAAAAGGTACAGTACCTTAAGGCGGGACCGGTGACTTGTAACTTGTGTCTAGGGCGATGTGTGTCTCTAAGGTGCATGGATTGATATTCGTCTCGTGTTGCAAAACGTTAGTCTTGTTCCCATTGAATGTTGATTTGTTGCAGAACATAATATCATTACAAGATACTGGGGTCTTGGTGGCTGTGCCTTGAATAAAAATCTCGTTTCAGTAAAAGATATTAGTGCAATACGGAAATTACACGCATATTTTCGTTCAGCTTGCATGCTGTTTCAAACCAGGTCAGCAACAGAATTAAAATAACCAAAAGGAAATTGCACACGGAACATTAAATAGTATGAAATCGATGTGACAGGGAGGGAGAGGGAGAGGGAGAGGGAGAGGGAGAGGGAGAGGGAGAGGGAGAGGGAGAGGGAGAGGGAGAAGGAGAGAGAGGGAGAGAGAGAGGGAGAGAGAGAGGGAGAGAGAGAGGGAGAGAGAGAGAGAGAGAGAGGGAGAGAGAGAGGGAGAGAGAGAGGAGAGAGAGAGGAGAGAGAGAGGGAGAGAGAGAGGGAGAGAGAGAGGGAGAGAGAGAGGGAGAGAGAGAGGGAGAGAGAGAGGGAGAGAGAGGGAGAGAGAGAGGGAGAGAGAGAGAGAGAGGGAGAGAGAGAGGGAGAGAGAGAGGGAGAGAGAGAGGGAGAGAGAGAGGGAGAGAGAGAGGGAGAGAGAGAGGGAGAGAGAGAGGGAGAGAGAGAGGGAGAGAGAGAGGGAGGGAGAGAGGGAGGGAGAGAGGGAGAGAGAGAGGGAGAGAGAGAGGGAGAGAGAGAGGGAGAGAGAGAGGGAGAGAGAGAGGGAGAAGGAGAAGGAGAAGGAGAAGGAGAGGGAGAGGGAGAGGGAGAGGGAGAGGGAGAAGGAGAAGGAGAAGGAGAAGGAGAAGGAGAAGGAGAAGGAGAAGGAGAAGGAGAAGGAGATGGAGATGGAGATGGAGATGGAGATGGAGATGGAGATGGAGAGGGAGAGAGAGAGAGAGAGAGAGAGAGAGAGAGAGAGAGAGAGAGAGAGAGAGAGAGAGAGAGAGAGAGAGAGAGAGAGAGAGAGAGAGAGAGAGAGAGAGAGACTTAGTGCTATCTCTCTCTCTCTCTCTTCCTCCCTCCCTCCTTCCTACTCTCTTTCTCCCTCTCCCTCATTCTCACCCTCTTCCTAACCTTCACCATCACCCTCACCCTCACCCACACCCTTACTCTCCCTCCTTCCTTCTCTCCCTCTCCAGTGGGGGAAAGGAGAAAAAGATAAATAAGTGAAGAGTAGGAGGGAAAGTGAGAGAAACAGAGAGAGGGGGTAAGATGAAGAGAAATAGATAAAGTGAAAGTAAGAAAGAAAAAAGAAACCGAACAAAACTAATAGTGAATAGAAAGGAATAAAAAAAAAGAAAAAAAGAAAAAGAAGAATCATAACCAAAAAATCCCCACCGCCCACATATCGTGATTATAAGATCACCCGCCCCTTCCTCCCAAAGGGAAAATCACGTTTACCTTTCATTACAAAACCAAGTAATAACCCCGCACAAGGAACAGAGGGCGGCCAGGTATAACCCAAATATGCTCACGGTCGCTAGTATGCGATTGCCGTTAGTGGCTATAATTGGCTCGCCGCCGAGACGCGAGGAGGAAGATAAAAGTGTGTTACATCATCATGATGGTTTTGGGGGAGTTTAATCTTGTTTTATTTGCGATCTGATTGTGTTTGTTTCCATGTATGTTGTAGCATGTTTGATGATAGTCTTAATGATCAGATAACTGCAAAATTATCGGAAACCGATGCTCTGTCTTTCCTCCGGGAATTTGCAGAGGCCCTTTTGGTTGTTGTTATTTCATGTTTTTTTTGTATACACGCTGCATGGGAGTTTTTACCTCTGAGCGACCCTGTTTGGAAGTAAAACAATGAAAGAAAATAAATGTTTTGTTCCAAATTGACACAGAAGTCATCATAAACATACTGTTGGAAGGTTTTCTTCTATGGAATCATTTGAGGATTTTCTTTCAAAATAATTCGATGTAAGTAATTGAGACTTTGTGCTATCCCTCTCTCTCTCTCTTCCTCCCTCCCTCCTTCCTACTCTCTTTCTCCCTCTCCCTCATTCTCACCCTCTTCCTAACCTTCACCATCACCCTCACCCACACCCTTACTCTCCCTCCTTTCTTTCTGACTCCTCTCCCTTCCTTTCTTTTCTCTCCCTCTCCCTTTGCTGCCCTCACCCTCTCCCCCCCCTCCGCTCTTCTTCTGACTTTAGTC
>NW_028234415.1:4859062-4864062 GCF_977035675.1 Penaeus japonicus | reverse complement strand
TCATTTATAATAAACTGTGGACGTGTGTATTCACTACCGGGCGATTTAATAGTTCCTTGACGAGCGACGTTTTGTTTTCATTATGATGTTAGTTCTCTGACATTTTTCGATCAATATTTTGGCAAAAATGGAAAAAGGGACATCCGTGTCCGTCTCGGTGTAATATCAGAGCTCATCAAGTGTTGAAATTGTTTACTTTTGATTGATGCAATCTAGACAAAATCTCCGGAACCGAAGAAAGGTACTATATCGGTCTTTCAATACACAAAGGTATATAGTTTTCTGACAGCAAATTACAAGTTGAAACAAACCTATAAACAGCAAGGCAATATCCATTATTCACTCACGGTCCGCTCCCCTGGAGGTCCAACTTTGAACTGACTCAGGGAATAGGTGGGTTATATGGTTAGAAGGCAGTATGTAAAGAGCACGGGGCTCCAGAGGATAGAGCCCCCCCTGGCTAGAGGGATAGGTGGGTTACTTGGTTGCAACGAAATGTATATAAAGACCAGGGAGGTTTGAGTCGGGTTGGTGGTGTATTACCACGAGGTTTGTCGAAAGTTGGAGTGCGTTCCCTTAGACTTTTTGACGTTGGCGCTACGGTTCGTAGATTTTGATTAATGGCGAACACGGCCGATTTTTAATTTTTTTTTTTTTTTTCTTTTTACTACATTTAAAAAAAACAAAAAATCCTTTATACTAACACCCCATAATTTTCTTTCTCTGATATATTTCATTCCCCATCATTCCCATATTTCTTCCCCCTCCCATTCTATCTAACGGAATTTAAAACAATTTTAAATTTTAAAGCAGTTGTTTGCGATGAAAAAAAACGTAATACACGCCAGGAAGATCTGCAAACAAAAATTCGCATTGCGAGATTCAGTGGCTTTGATAAACTGAAATTTTACCATTATTATTATTATTATTATTATTATTATTATTATTATTATTATTACTATTACTATTACTTATGATTACTTGTAGCGGCATTATTACTGTCATCTGTATTCTTGTCATGGTTGTTATTATTATTTATATTATTACCATCATCATTATCATCATTGTTATTGTTGTCATTATCATTTATTTATATTTATTGTATTTGTTTGTGGAAGCTTGAATAGAAAGCACTTCGAAAGGGAAATTTTACACGTGATGAGCTTGAATTTCCATGTACCGAACCAAATGAAATTATCAGACCTAATTTTGTGCGCCACATAGAATGGTCTTTACTGGGAATATTCGATATAATGAAAAAGGGACATCCGTGTCCGTCTCGGTGTAATATCAGAGCTCATCAAGTATTGAAATTATTTACTTTTGATTGAAGCAATCTAGACAAAATCTCCGGAACCGAAGAAAGGTACTATATCGGTCTTTCAATACACAAAGGTATATAGTTTTCTGACAGCAAATTACATGTTGAAACCAAAACCGAATCGTATAAAAACAGCAAACCACCGGCAATATCCATTATTCACTCACGGTCCGCTCCCCTGGAGGTCCAACTTTCGAAACTGGCTCATGAAAATAGGTGGGTTATAATCGGTTTAGAGAAAGGAGGACACCAGAGTATGTAAAGAGCACGGGGCTCCAGAGGATAGAGCCCCCCCTGGCTAGAGGGATAGGTGGGTTACTTGGTTGCAACGAAATGTATATAAAGACCAGGGAGGTTTGAGTCGGGTTGGTGGTGTATTACCACGAGGTTTGTCGAAAGTTGGAGTGCGTTCCCTTAGACTTTTTGACGTTGGCGCTACGGTTCGTAGATTTTGATTAATGGCGAACACGGCCGATTTTTAACTTTTTTTTTTTTTTTTTTTTTTACTACATATAAACCTGTTATACCCCATAATTTCTCTGATGTATTTCATTCCCTCCCCTTCTATCGGGAATTTAACAATTTTAAAGCAGTTGTTTGCGATGAAAAAAAACGTAATACACGCCAGGAAGATCTGGAAACAAAAATTCGCATTGCGATATTCAGTGGCTTTGATAAACTGAAATTTTGCCATTATTATTATTATTATTATTATTGTTATTATTATTATTATTATTATTATTATTATTATTACTTACGATTACTAATAGCAGCATTATTACTGTCATCTGTATTCTTGTCATGGTTGTTATTATTATTTATATTATTACCATCATCATTATCATCATTGTTATTGTTGTCATTATCATTTATTTATATTTATTGTGATTGTTCATGGAAGCTTGAATAGAAAGCACTTCGAAAGGGAAACTTAACACGTGAACAGCTTGAATTTCCATGTACCGAACCAAATGAAATTATCAGACCTAATTTTGTGCGCCACATAGAATGGTCTTCACTGGGAATATTCGATTCAATGAACAGGTGGAATCCCAAGTTCGTCTGGGTGGGATTTTTTTATTTGCTTTATTGTCATTATTGTTATTATTATTATTATTATTATTATTATTATTATCATCGTTGCTATCATCATTATTATTATTGTTATTGTTGTTGTTGTTATTATTATTGTTGTTGTTGTTGTTATCATTATCATTATTATCATTGTTGTTATTGTTATTATTATTGTTGTAATTATGTTTAATGATCATTATTATTTTTATCAATGTTATCATTATGATAGTTATCATTATTATTGTTATTGTTATTGTCGTTGATGGTGTGGTTTTATTGTTGTTATTATTATTGTTATTAGTATTAGTATAAGTATTATTGTGTTATAATTATAATTATTGTTGATTTTATCATTAATAATAAAATTATTATTATTTATTAGTATTTGTGTTGTTGTTGTTCTTTTTGTTATTATTATTATCATTATTATTATTTATTATTATTATTATTATTATTATTATTATTATTATTATTGTTGTTGTATTATCATTATCATTATTTTACATTTGCATGTAGCTCCTATTACATGTAATATGAGCACTTTCTAAAAGAGAAAGCAAAATAAGTAAAAAAAAAAAATCACAAATAAATCTTGATAAACTACCTGCTCAGGTTATAAATGTTTTACGCGTTAGTGAAGGCATGGCGAGGCTGTGAAATCATGCAGGCAGAGGCTCAGAAGGATCATCAAAAGCAAGCAAGATATGAAATCCTCCCGACGTAGACGGATGATGCAAGGAGGCCTCTCTGGGGGAAACCTCATAAGAGGCTTGAGCTCATGAATACTCACTCACTCGCTCGCTCGCTTGCTTGGAAGCCTCTGGGAGTCATTAAAGGGAAGATTAATTGGCATTGTCTTCTCTTCTCTTCTCGCTGGCTGTTTTTTTTTTTTTTTTTTTTTTTTTTTTTTTTTTTTTTTTATCAGGGAGGTGATTTCCAGCTTTGTCTCGTTGGCTGTTTGATTGAGTAATTACGCCTTTTGTTATCGCTGTTTAGGTCAACCTTGTAATTTGATTGTCTGTGTGTCATTGCCGCTGTCTGTGCAGTATTATCAGGGTTTCATTTTTGGCATTTCACATCTTTGCTTACAGATTGATTCAGGTATGTTGTGGTTGAAGCAGTGCCGACCTGCTTCGGTACGAGAAATTGGGAATAAATGAGTTGTGAATGAATACCACGGATGATGGAAAGCCATGGCAACCTGTCGAAAAGAATATGTTTACAGTTGAGCAAAGGCCACATGAATTTCAGAATCCAATGATAATTCAGATACAAAACGGCCATCGTCATCATGAATGAGTGAATGCCCGACTATTAAGCCCACTTTGACAAAGCATTGTCCGTTAACGCGTAAATTATCATTATTGGGTTACAGTGCTAACGGCAGGCCTCCACCCCATGCATTATGAGCCGTGGCGTTTCGAGTTGCCCCGCTTCCTGTTTAGTCGAGTTGGTTGCTCTGTGTTTACACGTCTTTATCCAAGTACTGTTAAAGCATTGTCTTTAGTAGGTGAATGTTTGCTAATAGGCATTTAGTGGTCTCGAAGGCAGTTCGGATAATGAAGAACATAAAGTACATACGCTAGGGTCAAAGGTTCGACTGTACGTCTATAACACAGCCATGCATATCGAGTCACGTGTTAAACGATACGTATGTGAAAGTCTTGCTACAACTCGTGGAATAGAGTTGCCAGTGAGACCACACGTGAAAGGAGTGAAAGGAGAAGGGAAAGTATGGAGAAGGTAGAGATGAAAGTGTAATTAGAATTAGGAGATATTAATTGGAAGGGGTCAATCATTAGGACGTGTAGGATTTTTTTTGTCTGTTTTCCACTTTTTGTCTATATGTAAAAAGATGTCTGTATATAGTATTATTTGTAAAGCCTACAACAACTATAATTGTTACATAGTTTGCAGTTTTGAAAATTGCCCAAAAGAAGGAAACTCGCATTAACGAGATGCCATTAAATAGAGCAGAGTCATTATTGGGCAACTGAATTTCAAACATTAAGGCAGTAAACCTAGTGATATATTTTGCAAGCGTGTTTGATAGAAAAAGAAATTAAAGAAGCACATCGTAGTATATAAGAACAAAACCCTCGAATTCAACTAAAAATTGTCTTTTCATCCATACGCTGTAAGAACTTTTGATAGACTAAAATAAAAAATCCACAAAAACTTCGAAAAATTAACCAAAAAAAACTACTCATCCAGACTGCACTAACGTCACTGTTTTCCTCCGTATTCATCATCGGGGTCAAGATCCGTTCAAGCCCCCGCCATCCCCACGTGAATCACTCGGAGAACACCCTTTATTCTGGAAAGAAATGGAAAAAGGGATTTTTAGTCATGTCGGAGTTACATTACGTTTGGTCACAAGGGTCGGAGTAAAAGATTAGGTGAGAGTTTGTTTATTGTGATTAGTGTTAAGATTGAACTGATAAGTGATAATGGTGAATATGATGATGGTGATGGTAATGGTGATGATGGTGGTAGTGGTGATGGTGATGATGGTGGTGGTAGTGATGGTGATGTGGATGATAGGACTGAAAATAACCAGCTCATACAGCTTGCCTGTGCCGTACCAAGCTCTCTTTCCTTCTCC
>NW_028234415.1:4836562-4846562 GCF_977035675.1 Penaeus japonicus | reverse complement strand
TCGTCCTCTCTTTCTCTTCTTCCTTCTCCTGACGCCTCAGTGGTCTTTTTCCTCCATGCTAGAAACTGCAGCGTCACCTTTACCATATTAATCTCCTTGGGTCGCCCCTTTTTCACCCTAACCCCTCCGCTACCTTTTACCCAAGTCACTCATATCGCTTAGCCAAAGGGGAGGGAGGGAGGGAGGGAATGGAGGAATGAATGAACGAAGGAGGGAAGGAAGGAAGGAAAGAAAGAAGGAGTGAGTGAGAGTGAGTGAGTGAGTGAGTGAGTGAGTGAGTGAGTGAGTGAGTGAGTGAGTGAGTGAGTGAGTGAGTGAGTGAGTGAGAGAGTGAGAGAGAGTGAGAGAGAGTGAGAGAGAGTGAGAGAGAGTGAGAGAGAGTGAGAGAGAGTGAGAGAGAGTGAGAGAGAGTGAGAGAGAGTGAGAGAGAGTGAGAGAGAGTGAGAGAGTGAGAGAGTGAGAGAGTGAGAGAGTGAGAGAGTGAGAGAGAGAGAGAGAGAGAGGGGGGGGGGAAGAGAGAGAGAGAGAGAGAGAGAGAGAGAGAGAGAGAGAGAGAGAGAAAGGGGGGGGGGGGAAGAGGGAGAGATAGGAGAGAAAGAAAGATAAAGGGAGAGAATAGGGAAAGGAAAGAGAAACAAAAACAGAAAAAAAAAGAAAAAGAGAGAATAGCCCGAGAGAAAGAAACAGACAGACAAAGCACAGAGAGTGTTGCGAGCGTTAACGTGACTTGCGAGGGTGACTGCCGGGGAAAGATCCAATTAGAGAAGGGGTGGGGGGTGGGGTGGGGGGTGGCAGGCTAGAGGGCCTTGATGGTGGCTAAAAGAGTAAAGGGGAAGAGGGAGATCGAGCGGAGGAAGGGAAGGGGGTGAGGAAGACGAGCAAGGGAGGAGGGACACGGGAGGGGGGTTGGGGGGGGGGCGTATGCGAGTAAGCCTGACTACCTAAAAAAAAAAAAAAAAGGCCCCCCCCAAAAAAAAAAAAAAAAAACTCGAGGACGAGCGAGAAGTTTAATAGAGAGGAAATGAAGAAGCCCGAGTCTGTCCGAAGAGGAGGAGGACGTCATCCCGAAGTAATGAAAGGATATGAAAGGAATTTGGGAGACGGCTTATGTAATGCGAGTTATCGGCTTACATGCTCAAGCTTGAGGTAATCGGTAGAACTGAATTTTTTTTTTTTTTTTTTTTTTTTCTTACAAAATGGAGATGTTCTTCCCTGAATATATTTGACGTTAGACGCAATGCAGATATGAATATCTTCTGCATACCTAGGCCTGTGAGGCGCGGCATTCGGCGTGCCTGTAGCTTTGTCATTTGTTTCATATTTTAGAAGCTTAATCATGTTATATTAAAGCTGTGCTTGAATAAGGCAAGTTCGGTAGCTACTTGGATCCCAGTATGTTGGCGTTTTAAATTGTGTACTTGTGTAAGAGGGATAAAAACTATGCGAGTTAAGAATAAGAGGCTGCGTGAGGTGAATGCTCTATAGGAGCAAGAATCTAAATCTAAAATTTATTCAAATTTTATCACTATTCCCCAGGCGGGTTGCTGCTTGTACAAGGGAGGGGGGTGGGACGGGTCGTGGCACCGCGGTTATGGTTATGTTTCCCCCTATGGCATATTTCATTGCGTGTGGCATTTGTACACGCGCACATATGTACACCCATACGTAATCTACCCATACACACAAACGCGCACATAATCCATCAGCGTGCACACACACACACACAGACACACACACACACACTCACACTCACACTCACACTCACACTCACACTCACACTCACACTCACACTCACACTCACACTCTCACTCTCACTCTCTCTCACTCACACTCTCACTCACTCACACACCTCTCTCTCTCTCACTCTCTCTCTCTCACTCTCACTCTCTCACACTCATCTCTCACACACTCACCTCACTCTCTCTCACCTCACTCTCTCTTCCTCTCTCTCTCTCTCTCTCTCCCTCTCTCTTCCTCTCTCTCTCTCTCTCTCTCTCTCTCTCTCTCTCTCTCTCTCTTCATTTTCTCTCTCTCTCACTCTTCACTCCACTCTCTCCACTCTCCTCTCCTCTTCTCTCTCTCTCTCTCTCTCTCTCTCTCTCTCTCTCTCTCTCTCTCTCTCTCTCTCTCTCTCTCTCTCTCTCTCTCTCTCTCTCTCTCTCTCGCTCGCTCGCTCGCTCGCTTAGGCGCACATGATACAAGAGAGCCTCACGCTGAACATCATGCTCAATGGCTTCAAACTTCCCTTGATATTACCTATGATCGCGGATAAGTTTGTAAATCTTATGGCCATTTCTACACGAACGCGCGTCCACGCACCTACGCACCATCCACTCAACATCCCGATGCAACACACAGACACGTTTTTGCAAATACATAGATATATATACACACGCGCGTGCGTTTGAAGCTTACAATTATTTAAGTAGACACAAACAAGAGTTCATCCTTATTTGGCGTCCTATGCCTCTACCCTTCCCCCTGCTGATTCCCCTGCTGATTCCCCTGCTAATTCCCCTGCCACTGTGTATGATGACTGTGTGCCGTTACGGGGCCTATTCCGGAGAGATCGCTAATTTGCCCGGCAGATGTCACAGGTACTTTGTGTTGTGTGTCATTAGCCGGTGATGAAGGGGTCGAGGCTAATGTAGACAAAGGCCAGATGCCTCGGGGGCTTGTGTTTGGTCTTGCCTGCGGCCATTAACGTCGCCAGCAGGAGAAATTTAAGATAAAAGTTGGGAGGCCGGGCTTTGTCGGGTGGAGGATTTTTCATGATTTGCCGTGTACTTCCTATTCACCCCTGGCGGTTAACAGTTTAGTAATTCAGACTACAAACAATTAGAACGTTTTACTGAAATAAATCTCCCCAGAAAAAAAAAAAATCATACAAGAAAAAAAAAATATATGAATGTGTATATAGGAGACTCCCTTGGAGTGATTCAGAATGGGGGCATAAAATGTTCGTTCTTCAGTCTCTCAGCGGCTCCCTCCTAGTCGTCCCGGGGTGTACTCAGGCGCGCGCCGTGGTGTCGTTGCGGGAATCTTTCCGAAGAGTTGTGGGTCGCGCCCGTGAACCCTGGGTCTGGGTGGGTGGGTGGGGGGGGAGGGGGAGAGGTGCAAGAAGGAGACCAAATGCGGAGGGTGGTAGATGTGCTTCAAGCAGGGCGGGGGGAGGGGGGAGGAGGAGCAAGGATAGGGTAGGGGAGGGGGTGGTGGTGGTGGAGGGCACGAGCGTAAGTAAGTATGCAGAGTAAGTGGAAAGTGTTAGGTAGAGATAGTTCGTATGTTGTTAAGAGCTAGTTTGCAGGAGGAGGATGGGGAAGTTTTTTGTTTTTTTATTCCGGAGCGCGCGGGGTTATGTAAATGAACTTGTGTGTTGGTGCATGCGCATGTCACTGACTAACAGACATGCAAAGCAGAGGGGGGAAATATTCATATGTGGAAGTGCATCGGCTCCACACAGATATTACAGACTTAAAGCTGGATCGAGTTATCCGGACTCGCTGTACTCTGAAATATTGAACACTGGGCAAAGCAAACACACGATAACGATTATCGCCATTGAAGTTTTATTTGTTTGGAAATATATTCTATGAAATCTCTCTTTTTATCAAATGAAACAATGTGAATACATACATACATATATGAATGCATGCATTCATTCATACGTACATTCATTCATTCATACATATATACATGCACGTATTTATATGTATATATCTGTTTATATATCTGTATCTATATTTGTTTTGTATATATATTTATATGATATAATTATGTTTTTTATGTATATGTATATATAAGTGTATGTGTGTGCGTGCGTGTATTTATTTATTCATTCACCTATTTATTTATTCATTTGATGTGCGTATGTGCCATCTTTCCCCCTCTCACATTCATATTGTCCTTACGTTCTAGTTAATTCTTACTTTCCAAAACTGGCAGCCTTTTATTGCTTCCAGAGGAGCCTGTTGTAGAGATTAAACAGACTTTTTACTTATCACTGACTGCATAAAACGAACTTTTGAACAATGTTGCGACAAGTAAACATAATCGTTGTTCCTTGAGTGTTGAGTTTAGATTGATGGAACGAGTCAATATTTGTTGCATGTTTTTTTAAGATATAGATGTCGTGATGAATAGTGGATGTCATCAATGAAAGGAATTTCAGTGCAAGCAAGATCTGCAATTGTTGAATTACTTAGTACCATTCATGTTTTTTTTATATATTATAGTGTCAATAGTTTAGTATTTATTTCGTTAACCGTGAAAATTTCGTGTATTTCCAGGTTGTTTTATATTGCAGGAGTATAAAAAGTAAAAGAAAAATTGAAAGAATGAAAGGGGTCGTAAAGTTATATTGGTCACAGGTATTTTAGGTTTTACGATTTCATCCTACTGTGGGTCTTTTTCTACAAAGTCATTGACTGAAAAAAATTAACGAAACCGATGAAATCAACGTACCAAACGAACCGGAGTTTGATACTGTAGCAGACAGTCTATCGGAGCCATAAGTACTGGTCATTTGGCAAAAGCTCATCCACGAAGAACTATTTTAAAACCAAAACAAATGTAACATCCCATACATGATGCCCAAAGGGAGAATTGGCCCCGAGGGTTTCCCCCAACACCAAGATTACCTTGACTAATGATTCTAGTGAATAAAGTGTGCGCAGCTTATTATGATAATTACAGGGAGTCGTAATTACAGTTAGTGATAAATTTCATTGAAAAATACAAATTTTACGCCACCTGTCTTGCATAGGTATGATTATACGAAATACGCCCATTATAAGACTAAGGGTTTTGCCGAGGTCACGAAACGAACAACTATTGTATTAAAGTGTCTCCAAATGGTAGAACATGGCTCTTAAAGGAATGAAGTAATTCTTAATTTTGAAAAGAATCTAATCTTGTGTATTTGTTAGAGACGATAGGTTAGATGTAGTTTTCACTTACCAAAGAATACGTTCATAACTTCACATAGTTATAGGAGAGTTGTTAATGCAATAGCACCGATAAAAAAGACTAACCATAATAGAAAAATAAATAGCTCCCTTTGCATTAAAAGCGGCATATACGTCTCTCCATGAAAGTTTTAGGAGCCTAGGGAGCAAAACTTTTCCGTTTATCCGTTGCTTTTATCAGCCCTAAGAGAACATGCTTCACTGTTATCAGCGGGACACTGGTGACGCAGATATAAAAAATTCTGTGGTCAGAATACAAATATATATAAATACATACATATATATATATATATATATATATATATATATATATATATATATATATATATATATATATATATATATGTGTGTGTGTGTGTGTGTGTGTGTGTGTGTGTGTGTGTGTGTGTGTGTGTGTGTGTGTGTGTGTGTGTATATGTGTGTGTGTGTGTGTGTGTGTGTGTGTGTGTATGTATATATGTATGTTTATGTACACACTATTTTCATTCGTTTTTTGCATCCAGATTCTTGAATCACGGGAGATAGGAAAGGAATGATGCACACTTTGCAATATCTGTGATGAAAACGCGTCCAAACCTCCGCATCTCACAGGCCATCTTTTGCAGGAAGCCAAGGGTCATTTTCCTGTCTTTTGTGACGTCGTGAGGCTGCGTAAGGGAGATCAAAGTCAGGCTCTAATTTTCATAAAGATGCCAAAACTTAGATGGCGGTGGCAACTCCTGGTGTCGGTGTGCCAGCTTTGTGTCTCTGACGTCAGCATTTCGCGATGGATATTGATTTTTCATATTCCCTATAGACGTGCGTATCCTTTATTCCTTGCATATGTTGATACCCCTTTTTTCGTTATGATATTCCTGTGTATACTTTATAGATGAGCATTCTATGGTACAGGTACCGTTTCGAATTATTACCTGTTGCCTGCTGCCGTCTGACTTTAGTGTAGTTTCATAGGCCCACACGCTGAGAAAATGTTGAAATATATTTTGAACCTCTCACATGTCGTATCCTCTGCTACTGTATGCATATAAACCAGAGCACTTTCTCGCTAGTTTCCTTCTGATAGCTAGTCTTGTAGAAAATATGATTATTTGCTAAAAGAGTCGCTATTTTCCTTCTAATATCTAGTCTTGGAGAAAATATAATTATTTGCTAAAAGAGTGCCAACCCTTTTCGTAAGTGCTGAAACACGTCTCTTTAAGAAATTTAGATCCCTTTATAATCGCCGTGCAGATGCAAAACTATTCCAAAAGTTAATTAAGCATCAGATCCATCTATGGCAAAAGATTCAGCTGCAGAAGAGAAAATATATGCACCCAATCCCCCAAACGAGTAAAAGCCAGTGTGTTGACGCCCTTTATTTGCACATAAAGATTCGAGTCTGATCCGGAGGCCTTTGGATTCGCCTTTGTGGATCTTTGTTAAGACTTCTCCCTCTCCTATACAGCAGGGAAAGGAACTCTGCGCACTCTGTCTGGCTTGATGACTCCAGTTCGTAAAAGGATCTTTCATGTGTCCTTTCACCTGGGTTTCCAACTTTTTTTCTTTTTTTTTTCCTTTTTTGCATTCTTGGTATATTTTTATGCAATCATAAGCGAATTTTAAAAAATCATCACAAAAGATTTTACTCTATGCATCAGTCCCTCTCAATGTAGAGATAGCTTGATAGTCCTTTAACGGCCATATCCCTAGTCCTCTGTCTTTGCCATGGTCATCGTGCTGATCTGACCGTTGTAAGATGCAAAATACAATAACGGTCCCTTAATACCTTTAATTTTTTGTACGCTTGCCTTCGTCAACCATCCCCAAACGAAGGACGAGCCAATCGTTCCAATAATATCTCGAAAAATGCGTTTAGACAAAGCGAAAACAACACAACTCGGGCTGCGACCATGCGAAGATAACGGCAAGAACGGTGGGACAAAAATTACTAAGGATACGGCTCTAAGTCTCAGCGCAATGACACAAGACGTCTTACAAGATAACAGGCGGAAGAGCGACTGAATATTATATAACAACCCAGACGGCCATGGTTGATTAGGCTGCCGTGAGCATCATTGGGAAATTTCTTGCCGGAAGATTTCGTAAGAAGTAAGACTCAGATTCTTTTATTATTTTTTTCTGGTTAATGTTGTTTTACCACTGTTTTTATTTTATTATTCCCTTATTACATATACTAATCATATTATCTAACTATTTCCTCTCAAATTAATTACGCCCTTCATTAACCATCATTAACTCTTGCCTGTCATTATTACTGACGTCCATAATTACCCCGTATTAATCACACAATTCCCGTCAGTCAAAATTATACCCTAATAATCTCACGTTTGTCATTAATCATTGCGTAATAATCATATAAGTAGCCTTTTTAATATTATCTCATTTTGTATACTCTCTTGTAATCACGGTACGATTTTTTAAAACTTTATTAAATATTCCCGCTCGGTACCACGCGCTGTTGGGGGTTGGATAACACTATCGGTAATAATAGCAGCCACCGTGCTTCATTTGCATACGGACTCGTTTCTAATGGCTGCTTTCTCTCTCTCTCTCTCTCTCTCTCTCTCTCTCTCTCTCTCTCTCTCTCTCTCTCTCTCTCTCTCTCTCTCTCTCTCTCTCTCTCTCTCTCTCTCTCTCTCTCTCTCTCACTCTCGGCTCAATTCTGACTCACATTCTACAACGAAACGCCATGGCCATAAATGCATTCCTTAAGTCAACGAGCCGATAGCCTCGTTGCTAGGCACGATGTCAGCTCGTACGGCCGCCGTCAGCGCCGGCGCAAACCACCGCGGGGCGCCACCGCCGTGTTTACTTAAACGCCGACTCTTCGGGCCATTTACGTCGGGCCATTTACCATCATATTGATCGTGTTTGTTCATTCCTGCAGCGGCGTTTGGGGCTCTGCGACCCGGCGATAATGATGGGGCGTGCGAATGACAGACACCGAGCGAGGAGACTGACAGGGAAAGGGAAAGGAAAATGAAATAGGAATGGGAGAGGGAGATAACGGCAAGGGGATTAGGAGGCTGAGGAAATGAATGCGAAGGGGCGCGTTTTGAGACACTGAGGCAGAAACAACATTGGGCCGAAAGATTTTTACTCAATTTCAAACAAGTATATTGCAAATTGATGGTCGTAATGCAATATATCTGAAACATCTGAACAACCCGTTATGGAGGCAACAAGCAGTTTTTTTTTGCAGTGCATATCTCAAAGCATAAAGCTCCATTATCTCGATCCCCCTAACAGCGCAAAGCCCGAATTTTACACAAACAGTAACGGCCGCAGTTTCCCCGGATTCTTCGTACTCGGAGTCGCCATTCATCGGCGGGAACGGCCCTGGGCGAGTGGTCTAGACCCTGCCGTGTCTACACTTAACATCGGGATTCTACTATTTCACAGACACAAGTGCAAATGTAGTGGTGCATACCAAAGGGACGTAATTAACGAAACAAAACGAAATCTTTTTCTATGAGATGAGACAGAAGGAAATTTACAAGGTAATACCCAAGAACGAGTCTCTCGCAGTTCGTGACAATGCCCGGGCCAGAATGGCTCTCCTACGAAATCTGAGTAATCGGTCGTTCGTGTGTACTCGCTGTGGTAACTTTCGGGAAACATAAGGACGCGGGTAATCCGAGGCCCGGTACCTAAATGACCGTTGGCTGGCGAGACTACGGGCATCAGGCAGCATGATATATGGCGATTGTTGCTTATGTGATATCAATTAAATTCCACACACGGCGCGGGGACGAGAAGGCGGTGCAGTTGCATCATTGCCATCGGCCGCGCTGGTCTGTGTGATTCGTTGCTTCGCGTGTGTTGTGACTGGAGTTTTTTTTTGTGGGTGTTGATGGATCGAAAGGTTGATAGATATATGTATGGATAACACACACACACACACACACACACACACACACACACACACACACACACACACACACACACACACACACACACACACACACACACACACACACACACACACACACACACACACACACACACACACACACACACACACACACACACACACACACACACACACACACACACACACACACACATGGACTGTACTATCTCGGTACAGTCCCGGGTTTTGTTAAAGGGTAATTCATGGAGCAGGAGGTATTGTCTACATATTCTTGCACTAGCCTGCTCTTCGAATACAATGCTCGGAAAAGGGAAGAGGGTTACATTTTCAGAGTCCACATGGTTTGCCGAGTTAGAGATGGAGGACTAATTGCTATGGAAGTTGGAAGTTAATTATTGGTATTGTTGCGAGTAGCCTAATTCCAAAGATCATACTGATAAAAATTGTAATCCCGTGGTAGTCTTCCCTTTTTTTTTTGTTTATTGTGTGTGTGTGTGTGTGTGTGTGTGTGTGTGTGTGTGTGTGTGTGTGTGTGTGTGTGTGTGCGTGCGTGTGTGCGTGTGTGGGGGGGAGGGTTCTAATAGTCATAGACACAGTCAGACATAGACATAGCCATAGGCACTTAGACAGACAGAAAGGGAGGAAGGGAAGGAAGGAGGAGGGTAAGGAGGGAGGGAGGGAGGGAAGGAAGGAGGGGGGTAGGGAAGGAGGGAGGGAGGGAGGGAGAGGGACTCGGCAAGATTAAACTCGATGTCTGGTATATTGCGCTCTCTGTTCCCGCATATCGCTCTGGGCCGTTTGAAACTATACTGTATATTGCGGCTCGTTATGTTAGTCTGGTTAAGGGGTTAACAAAGACCAGTCTGTTCCTATTTTAATAGAGGGAGGAAAGACGGAAAGAAGAAAGGAGAGAAGCAGGGAAGAAAGCGAATGAAGGAGGAAGAGAAAGAAGAAAAAGGAAGATAAAGAAAAATATGGAGAGAAAAAAAAGAGAAAGGAGAGAGGGGAAAAGGGGGATGGGGGGGTGAGTAAGGGGTGAGGTATTTTCGGTAGATTTTGCTTCTTAGTGGTAATTCGTGAGGCGCCTTTTTTCAGACAGCCGTTCAGTGTTGTAAACCAGTTGCAAATGCCTCAGCGTTGGTCGGTTGGTTCAGCTCAT
>NW_028234415.1:4811562-4814062 GCF_977035675.1 Penaeus japonicus | reverse complement strand
TCTAGCCCCTAACCTCCTCCAGCCCCTAGCTTTCCTTCAGCCAAGAACCCACTCCAGTCCACAATCCCTCCCAGTCCCTAGCTCTATCTCTCACTCTTTTTCTCTTTCCTCAATTTTCTTTCATGTCTGCCTTTTCTCTCACTCTCTTCTACCTCTCCGCTTTTCTTCTTTCCTTTCCCCTCTCTCTTCTACCTCTCTGCTTTTCTTCTTTCTTTTCTCCTCTCTCCTCCTTATCCTCTGGCGGGCGAATCCTATCGTCTGGACGTGTGTGAGAGTGACGTGCCAAAGCCTCTGATCCTCTGCTGTGTACCTGCTGCTCCTTCTTCTTTTTCTTTCTCTTCTTCTCCTCTTATTCTCCTCTTCCTCCTTCTCCTCCTCCTCCTCCTCCTCCTTCCTCTCTCTTTTTTCTTTAGCTTCTTTTCTTCGTTTCTTGTTCTTTATCTTCCACTATATGCTGTGTACCTGCTGCTCCTTCTTCTTTTTCTTTCTCTTCTTCTCCTCTTCCTCCTCCTCTTCCTCTTCCTTCCTCCTCCTTCTCCTTCCTCTCTCTTTTTTTCTTTATCTTCTTTTCTTCGTTTCTTGTTCTTTATCTTCCACTATATGCTGTGTACCTGCTGCTCCTTCTTTTTCTTTCTCTTCTTCTCCTCTTCCTCCTCCTCTTCCCCTTCCTCTTCCTCTTCCTTCCTCCTCCTTCTCTTTCCTCTCTCTTTTTTTCTTTATCTTCTTTTCTTCGTTTCTTGTTCTTCATCTTCCACTATATGTCCTATTGTATTTTTTTTGTCTTATTGTTGTTGCTATATTTACTATTATTACGATAATCACTATTATTACTATCATCTTTATGATTATTGTTATTATTATTGTTATTGATATTACCATTTTTATTATTGTTATCAATATTATCATTGTTATTAATATTATTATTATTATTATTATTATTATTATTATTTTATTTAATTATTATCATAATCATCATC
The DNA here is from genome assembly GCF_977035675.1 of Penaeus japonicus. Lineage (NCBI taxonomy): Eukaryota > Metazoa > Arthropoda > Malacostraca > Decapoda > Penaeidae > Penaeus > Penaeus japonicus. Next base: position 4,813,085 of record NW_028234415.1, on the reverse strand, counting down.
AATTATATTATTATTTTTTATAGTTATTATCATTATATTTATCATTGTTATTAGAATCTTTCTCCTCGTCATTCCTTCTCTGCGATCGATGCTTTAAGCACAGTATCTTTATCATATATTTTTTTTAAACAGCAGCGTATCAGCTTTTTTTTTTCTTCATCTCTCTTAAATTCTTTCGCATATATATTCCTAACTCCTCTGGAATGTTCAACAAAACAGATATCAAATTTCCCTCCTCCTCCTCCTCCTCCTCCTCCATCTCTTCCCCCTCCTCCTCTCCTCCTCCCCCCCTTTCCCTCCTCCTCCCCTCCTCCTCCTCCTCCCTTCCTCCTCCTCCCTTCCTCCTCCTCCCTTCCTCCTCCTCCTCCTCCATCTCTTCCTCCTCCTCCTCCATCTCTTCCCCCTCCTCCTCTCCTCCTCCCCCCCTTTCCCTCCTCCTCCCCTCCTCCTCCTCCCTTCCTCCTCCTCCTCCTCCTCCTCCTCCTCCCCCTCTCCCTCCTCCCTCCGCCCCCCCTTTTCCTCCTCCTCCTCCTCCTCCTTCGCCTCCTTCTTATTATTATTGTTATTATTATTATTATTATTATTATTATTATTATTATTTTCCTCCCCCCCCTCCGCCTCCCTCTTCCCTTCCTCTTCCTCTTTCCTTACTTCTTCCTCCTTCTCCCTCCTATTTGTCCTTCCCCACCTCCTCCTCCTTCGCCTCCCCCTCCTCTTACCCCATCTCCTCCTCCTCCTCTTCCTCCTTCCCCCTCCTTCCCCCTCATTATCCTTCTATTTCTTTCCTCATCTTTTCTTTTTTCGTTTCTTAGAACAAACACATTCGAAACTCCAAAGACACCGTGGCTCTGTTCCATGTGGGTCGAATCGAATGAATATTGCAGAAAATCTGTGGCCACCCCATGACATTTACGGGACAGGATAGCTATGTTGAGCCATGTTCGCCACGTCGACATTATATTTCGTTCCTCTGTTACAGATTCCCTCTCTGTCTCCGTCCTCTCTTTGGCGTACTGTGATAACGTTCATATTCCTGTGTTTACTGTTCTGCAGAATCTCTTTCTACCTGTACCTCCTCCTTTGTAGTTCTTGATAACTCGATTATATTGCTGTATATTTGGTTTTCCCTTGTTTACGCCTCACTTTCTCTCTGAGCTCTCTCTCTCTCTCTCTCTCTCTCTCTCTCTCTCTCTCTCTCTCTCTCTCTCTCTCTCTCTCTCTCTCTCTCTCTCTCTCTCTCTCTCTTTCTCTTCTCTATCTATCTCTCCTCTCTCTCTCTCTCTCTCTCTCTCTCTCTCTCTCTCTCTCTCTCTCTCTCTCTCTCTCTCTCTCTCTCTCTCTCTCTCTCTCTCTCTCTCTCTCTCGATAACCAGATTCCTGTATTTACGAATAATATCCCTTGGCTATCTACGCTCCACTTTGTAAATGCTATTTCCATCTGCATTTGCCAGCTACTGCCAGATACAGGTGTATGTTAATTTTTTTCCCCACGTGTACAACAGTATCTAGCAAAAAAAAAACGA
>NW_028234415.1:4801562-4806562 GCF_977035675.1 Penaeus japonicus | reverse complement strand
GGGCGTCCTTTCGGCTCAAGTTTCTGTGACGCCGGACTAGTTAATGAGAGAACCGTGCGCGCACAAAGAGATAAATTGCGCGGAAATTAAATCTCTGAAGTGGATTTAGTAAATGGAATACAAGATGGAGGATTAAGAAGACTAATTGTTTTGGTCTAAGTAATCTAGATTGATGGAGGAAGAGAAAGATTACTGGCCAAATGGAGTGCAGCGAATTGATATTGCAATTCTATATTGTGTGGGAGTGTGTGTAACATACATACACACACACACACACACACACACACACACACACACACACACACACACACACACACACACACACACACACACACACACACATATATATATATATACATATATATACATATATACATTGTATATACATACATATATACATATATACACATACATATACATATATACACATATACATATAAATACCTATATATACATATCTATATACATATATACATAAATATATATATATGTAAATATATATATATATATGTATGTATGTATTATTTATGTATTATATATGTATTATACACACACATTTGTCTTAACACATACAAAGGTATAGGAAGAACAAATTTCCTTATCGAGTCCATCCTTTGAGTCTTCACATGCAAATCAAGAGAAAGGATAAGCAAGCCATGCACAATCTACGATACAGGATCATCATGCGTGATACTGGCCTCTGTGGGGTTGTCATGCATGCCGCCAGGCGATGAACTACGTCATGCGTGTGAGTGGCTTTTGAGGTTCTCGGTGCATGCGGGTTTTCATTATTCACCAACCTAGACTGTGGGAGCAGGCACTCGAGGGGATGGGGGACGGTGGGATGTGGCACTCGATAGGGGACAAGAGAGAGGAGGGGAGGGGGAAAAGGGATGTGGCACTCGAGGGGAGGGGGACGGGGTGATGTGGCACTCGAGGGGAGGGGGAAAGCGGATAGGGGACGGTGGGATGTGGCACTCGAGGGGAGTGGTACGGGATGATGTGGCACTCGAGGGGAGGGGGAAAGGGGATAGGGGACGGTGGGATGTGGCACTCGAGGGGAGGGGGACGGGGTGATGTGGCACTCGAGGGGAGGGGGACGGGGTGATGTGGCACTCGAGGGGAGTGGTACGGGATGATGTGGCACTCGAGGGGAGGGGGAAAGGGGAGGGGGGACGGTGGGATGTGGCACTCGAGGGGAGGGGGACGGGGTGATGTGGCACTCGAGGGGAGGGGGACGGTGGGGTGTGGCATTCGAGGGGAGGGGGAAAATGGGATAGGGGACGGTGGGGTGTGGCATTCGAGGGGAGGGGGGGAATGATAGGGGACGTGGGATGTGGCACACAAGGGGAGGGGGAAATGGGATAAGGGACAGGTGACGGGGGAAGTGGCACTCGAGGGGAGGGGGAAGGAGGATTTGGCACTCAAGGGGGTGGGGGACGGTGGGATGTGGTACTCGAGGGGATAGGGGACGTGGAATGTGGCGCACAAGGGGAGAGAGAAATAGGATAGGGGACAGGAGAGGGGAGGGGAAGGGGAAAAGGGATGTGGCACTCGGGGGAGTGGGGAAGGGGGATGTGGCAATCGAGGGGGTGGGGAAGTGGGATGAAGGACGTGTGATGTGGCACTCAAGGGGAGGAGAACGTAGATACGGTGCCGTATCTGGCCGCACACATCGGGTGTTCATACAAACGAGAGCAAAGGGGACATGCACATGCTTTAGATCCTCGTACGTTTTAAAGGCTGTTCAGTCACCTGTTTTCACTCTCTCCTCTCTTTCGCTCTTTTCATCTCTCTCTCTCCTTCTCTCTCTCTCTCTCTCTCTCTCTCGCTATCTATCTCTCTCTCTCTCTCTCTCTCTCTCTCTCTCTCTCTCTCTCTCTCTCTCTCTCTCTCTCTCTCTCTCTCTCTCTCTCTCTCTCTCTCCCTCTCTCTCCCTCTCTCCCTCCCTCCCTCTCTCTCCCTCTCTCCCTCCCTCCCTCTCTCTCCCTCCCTCCTTCCACCCCCCCTCTCTCTCTCTCTTACTCTCTCTCTCTCTCTTTCTCTCTCTCCCCCTCCCCCCCTCTCTCTCTCTCTCTCTCTCTCTCCCTCCCTCCCTCCCTCCCTCTCTCTCCCTCTCTCCCTCCCTCCCTCTCTCTCCCTCCCTCCCTCCCCCCCCCCTCTCTCTTTCTCTTTCTCTATCTATCTCTCCCTCCCTCCTTCCCTCCCTCCCTCCCCCCCTCCCCCCCCTCTCTCTCTCTCTATCTATCTATCTATCTCTCCCTCCCTCCCTCCGTCCCTCCCTCCTTCCCTCCCTCCCCCCTCCCTCCCTCCCTCCCTCCACCCCCCCCCCCCCTCTCTCTCTCTCTCTCTTACTCTCTCTCTCTCTCTTTTTCTCTCTCTCCCCCTCCCCCCTCTCTCTTTCTCTCTCTCTCTCCCTCCCTCCCTCCCTCCCTCCCTCCCTCCCTCCCTCCCTCCCTCCCCCCCCCCCCCTCCCCCCTCTCTCTTTCTCTCTCTCTCCCTCTCCCTCTCCCTCTCCCTCTCCCTCTCCCTCTCCCTCTCCCTCCCTCCCTCCCCCTCTCTCTCTTTCTCCTCTCTCTCTCTCCCTCTCCCTCTCCCTCAACACAAACACAACTAATCATCAACCAAAGCGATAACACACACACACACACTGAGGCAGAGCATAACACGGCATATAAAGCCGATCTAGAAACAACAACAGAGAGATCCTTGCTGATGAAGCTGGAATAGCGAACGTGCTAGGAGCGCAAAACGGCACATAAAGTTGCTATTTTTTTTCCTTCTTCTTCCTGGGCATACAGGCTTCAACTAACACTAGTATTAAATTTGGCTATACTTACGGTGGAAGTCAGGTAAGATGGACTCCGTTTTTTTTTTTTTTTTTTAGATGAACCAAGCGAAATTGAAGTGATATATAATTCATGAGGCTTTTCAGAATGGGCCCGAGGGTTAGGATCATCCGGGTAAATTTTTCATTACGTATATTCAGGTAAAAAACGTTCAATTTCTTTTTTTTCTCTTGTACACTATGTTGGTGAGATGGGGGTTTCGATGTACAGGCTTCCCTTGTGGGAGGTTTTGTATAGTATATTGTGATGTTATATAATTTTAAAGATAGTTACTGCATAAACATAAAAATTCTCGAATTTGCTACAAGTGTATCATATACTTCATGTATACACCTGTTATATTGAGTAAAGTTGTTTATCTCCTAAAAGTGAAGATATTTTGTTAGACCAATGGGATTTCCTCTTCATATGATAGTGTCCCAAACTCACATAGCCCTTACTGGTGGGGGGGGGGGGGCTCTTATCTTGACCCGCGCCCCTTCTTCTCCATTTAGATTTACTTTGACAGCAGTGTGCAACTTCCTCTGATCCACCAAAATACTGGCCATGGCATCCGCTTTAGGAACCACTAGATTAGACTGCGTATCTTATTTATATTTATAAATATATTTGCAGCTATATGTAGGTTTGACTCTGGTACCTAGTGTTACTAGCATTACATAAACGATAAAAACTTGGATGAAACTTTCGCAAAATGTCTGGAAAATTCACTAGGCTCTGCCTCCTCTATGACATCTTTCATCAAGATGTATCTACAGTTGACATTTTTAAAAACATTTATCGTTAATTAAGATACCACAAGGATTTTTTTTTTTTTTTTAAGTTTGCGTTAGTGCAGAACTATTATCTGGATATCACTTTTATTTTCACGTTATTTTTTTCTTGCCCTACCCCCTCTCTCCAATACAAAAATGCCCTGAAACATTTTTTAAAAATTTCTGTTAAGGAACCAGATTGTCTCCCATTTACATGTTTTATGAAAGGACTTTAATAATGTTATTGCATGCATCTGATAAGCATGTTCAAAGGAGCGGAGGAGATCAGATGGGACGCAAGGAGGAAATAACAAAGGAATCCTACACATTTTATGGTTCTATCCCAAATCATTTGGCCGGAATTATATACCGTACATTTTTTTCCCCTTAACGATGGGGAAGTGAGTGTGATAGGATAATCCACATTTTTTATACAACGTCGGGTGTTGTAGACGAAAGGTTTCTATTCATATTTCTGTTCTATTTCATTGCTAGCTATTTTTTTCTTCAGGCCTGACGAAATCTTACGCTTATGCAGAAAGTAATTTTGTGTCTATATTTACTAAGGAACAGTTTAGAAGATCAAAGAGTAAGTTTGCAGAGGTTGCATAAAAACACCAAGTATAAAGTTTGTATTTTCCCGCCTTTTTTTTCTGACGAGCCGTTGTAACTTTCTAACTTGCTTAGTTATTTTTGTGGAGGTTTATTACAAGTTATGCAGAGATGGAAGAATCTCGTTCCATGGTCTTGAAGATGTAGCTTAGACGAACTTTTTTCCATTTATTTACAAATTTAACTTTTTTTTTCATTCATTTATTATTATTATAATAGTGTCCATTTTCAACCTTTATCGGTAGTCTTCTACTCCACTCTCTCTCTCTCTCCCTCCCTCCCTCCCTCCCCCTCCTCCTCCCTCCCCCCCTCCAACACACACAACCACATCTCCTTCCTTCTCCTCCCAGTTCCCCCTTCCCTCCTCCCTTTTCTCCTCAAGCCTAGTCCCTCCTTACTCCTAATGAAGGGGGGGGGGCTAGGGGGCCAAGGCAAGCTACCCGAGGCATTTATGAATAACCCGAGCATAGAGCATGAGGCGGAAGGCTTGTACTTGCAAGGATAAATAAATTCAGGCGGGGCGGCAGGTCCACGAGCCATGAAATATGCAGCGCGGGGAAGAATTCCTTGCCGAAAGAGCTTCGCTTATTGTATCCCCGTTCTCTTGGGGTGACTGAAGCCGAGTGCGCCGGTTTGACGCTGCTTAGGGCTGGTTGCAGATTGGGTTGCGCGGTCTGAGGTTGGTTGGTTGGTTGGTTGGTTGGTGCGTTGCCGTTGTTGCGTGTTGCGCGGTTGCTTGGTTGGTTGATAGCATTACGTGAAGGCAAGTATTTAAATGATGCGT
>NW_028234415.1:4754062-4759062 GCF_977035675.1 Penaeus japonicus | reverse complement strand
ATATATATGTATATATAGTATAATGTATATAAATGTATGGTATTTATAAGTAAATTATAATATATGCTATATAAAATATATATTATATATATATCTATATATGATGTAATATAATATATCTATACAAGAATATATAATGTTGTATATATAATATAAATATATAAGATAATTATGTATAAATAATGTATATATATAATATTAATATAAAAAATGTTATATATATATATATATAATATATATATATATATAATATAATATATATATATATATCAAAAATATATAGATATATGTAATAAATGAAAATAAAGTAATAAATATATAGTTATATCAATGTATATCAATAGCGCGTAAATCTAATATATGATATGCGTATATCTCAACTCATATCACTCCACATCTACACAATCTGTTCTATCGTAGGGTGTCTACCCATAGTATATATATATATTATAGTATAATATGTATATATGTATATAATGACATATAGTATTTATAGTATATAGCATGACTAAATCTATATCATATATATATCTATATCTACTATATATATAATATATATAATATATCATATATCAATGTGTGTGTATATATATAACCAGTATATATAATGTATATATATATTATATATACATATATTACATATATATATAATTTTATAATTATATCAAATTATTCATATATATACTTTATAATATATATAATATATTATATATATAATATATATATCACCAATACTATATATAATGTATATATATATGTATATATATAATGTAAATATCATATGTTATTATATGAACTAGTATAAAACTATGATTATATATATATTATATACTCATATCTATATATAATAGAATGTTAATATATATGTATATATATAATAGTATATATATGTATATATCTCAATAATTATATATATGTATATATCTATATTGATATATATGTATCATTTATATAAACGAAATATATGTATATACTATATAACGTATATATATGTATAATATATAACGTATATATATGTATATATATATAAATGTATATAATATGTATAATTATGTATATAATGTATGTCATATGATCTATATATGTATCTAATATGTCAGGGCAATAAATGTAATCTATATGTCAATCTATCATAAAATATATATATAATACATACATATATAATATATCAATTATATATATATATAGCGTATTATATATATATTTGTAGATATATGTAATATATATATATATATATATATATATAATATCTATATATATATTTGTAATATATATATATATATATGATATATATAATTATATATTTTATATATATATATAATATATATATATTGTATAATATGATATATATAATATGATATATAAATATATTTGTATTTATATAATATATATATTTGTATATATCTATTTATATATATATATATATATATTTATATATATATATATATATATATATTTGTATATATAACATATATGTATATTTATATTATATATAAATATATATGTATATATATGTATATTATGTATATATAATGTATATGCATGTATATATATATTATATATGTATATGTATGTAGATCTATGTATAATTATGTATACTATGTATATGTATTATATATATTATATGTATGTAAAATATGTATATTGTATGTGTATATATATGGTATAATGTATGCATAATATGTATATGTATGCATATATATGTACATGTTGCATATATATGTATATGGTATGCATATATATGTATATGGTAAATATATATATATTTTTAATATATATATAAAATATATATTTTTATAGTTTATGTCATTAATAGTATATATATGTTTATGTAATGTATATATTGATATGTATATGTATATATATATATATATGTATAAATATATATTATATATAATATATAATAGTATATAATGTGTGTGTGTGTGTGCGTGTTTGTGCGTGTAAATAAATAAATATATATGTGTATAATATTTATAATTATAAAATAAATATATATGTGTATATATAATAAGTTTCTATAATATTTATAGAATAGATATGTATATAAATATATACTTATATATGTATATATAAATATATTTATATATATGTATATATAAATTATATGTATATATATGTATATATAAATATATATGAAATATATATATGTAATATATTAAAAAAATATATGTATAAATATATGTATATTATAAAATATATATTATATATATGTAATAAAATATTTATGTATATATATAATGTATCTATAAATATATATGTCTTTATATATATAATTTATATATATATAATGTCTCCTATATATGTAAATATATAAATATAATGTGATATTTATCTATATGTAGATATATTATAATATATATATATATATATATATAAATATATATATCTATTATATATATTTGTGTATATTTAAGTATATATAGATATATATGTATAAGTCAAATCATACAATATCATGTATATATATGTATAGTATGTATAACTATGTATATGAAATGTAAATAAAATCAGTAACTGTAACTAAATCACAACCATCAATGTACGACACTATATCCAACTATGTATCAATCACTATGTAATTCTCCGACTTTGACTAACTAAGACAAAGTCTGTGTCAATATCTATATGTATACTATCCATCTATCAGATAAATACAAAATGTCTGTATCCCACTATGGATTCTCAACAGTAATGTCTATATATAAAAATATCTAAACCTAACTCAGCACTCAAACACACACTCACTCTCTCAGAAATCATTGACTTTTGACTAAAATAGATCAAAGACTGTGTATCGCTAAGAATCATGTAAGCGATCACACATTCATCCTTTATGGTTTCCAGCCTCATCTCAAAGTATCTGAATGTATCTCACTATAACACAGTATCTATATCTTGATATCCAAATTGGTCTAAGTCAGGTGAATCTCCACCAGATAATCTGACTGACTTCTCACTCTGTCCTCAGACGAGCCTCTCACACTTAACTCATTACAGTAGCTCACTCCTGTTTCTCACTGTCATCTCTCATACAAACACTTTATGTGTATATCTAACTCTCTGACTCACACTACACAAAAACCTCTCTATGTAGTCAAACTGTATCAGAAAAACAGCATCAAACAGTCCACTTGTACATCACTAACTCTCAAAGAGACTATATACTATGTCTCACTGCCTAACACACCCAATTCCAGACGCTCAATATCACACTCTCAAACTAAACTATTATCTATCTATACTCTCTATAGAGATATAACTAACAATATCGTAAATGTCTGTATAATATATGTTAATGTATGTAATCTCTGTATCATATAAATTAACTCAATCTATCTCATTATATATCTATATCTAACCACCATATATGTCAATAAATGTAACCTAGTATGCATATATATAAGACCTGTATGCCTATCTAAATAAATGTAAACCGATGTTCTCGATATATATAATGTCTAGAATTAAGAGATTGTAATGTATATATATATGTATATGTATGTATATATATATGTATATGTATGTGTATATATGTGTGTGTGTGTGTATGTATAAATATATATGTGTATATATGTATATGTATATATGAATATATATGTGTATATATGTATATGTATATATGAATATATATGTGTATATATGTATATGTATATATGAATATATATGTGTATATGTATATATATATAAATATATATGTATATATATGTTTATATAAATATATATGTGTATAAGTATATGAATATTACATATAAATTTTATATATGTATATACAAATATATGTATATATATGTATATATAAAATATATATGTAATATATGTATAATATAACTATCATGTAATTATATATATATATATATATATATATAATTATATCTATATATAATATATATTACATGTATGTATAAATTATGTATATTATAAATATGTATATATAGATATATTGTAATATATTTTGCTGTATATATCTATGTAACTATGTCTATTATAAATATTTAAATATTAATATATATATAATATATGTATATATACAATTATATATGTATGATATTTGTATATATATATCTATGAATATAATATGTATAATATATGTATATATAAATTTATATTTATTTATGTATAATGTGTATATATTAATTTATATGTATTATATGTAATATATATGTATATATACAGTTAATGTAATGATTTATAATGTATATATTTGTATATATACATTATATAATATTTGTATATATGTATATATATTTATATATATATATTATATAATGTTATATATATGTAGAATATATTATATATATATATACAATTTTTATATATCAAGTATATATAATGTATATATATATTAGTATATATATAATTGTATATATATATACTGTATCTATATATATATAACTCTATATATATTTATATATATTGTGTGTGGTGGGTGTTGTGTTGTGTGTTGTGTTGTGTGTGTGTGTTGTAATATAATATATATATATATATAGTATATACTCCCCACCACCCCCCCATATATATATATATATATTTGGATATATTATATATTTATATATATATATATGTATATATATATGTATATATATATAATGTATATTATATATATATATATATATAATAAGGGTTATATATATATATATATATATATATATTTGTGTGTGTGATGTGTTTGTGTCAGTGTGTATAATAAATTATATGGATTATATATATATATATATATAATATATATATACATATACATATATGTATATATACTTATATTATATATATATAGGTAAATGATATAATTATATAATGTGTATATATATTAAATGTATATATATATATATATTTTAATATATATATATATATACATTATATATATATTGTGAGTATACATATATATATATTTTTTTGGAATATATATATATAGGTATATATATATAGGTTATATAATGTATTTTATTTATAGTTGTTGTTATAATATATATAGTATATATGTAGTATATATATATGGTATA
>NW_028234415.1:4746562-4749062 GCF_977035675.1 Penaeus japonicus | reverse complement strand
TCATTAATACTACTACTATTGCTACAACTACTATCACAACTGCTACTATTACAACTGCTACTATTACTACTACTACTATTACTACTGCTACTATTACTACTTCTACTACTCTCACTACTACTGCTATTACTGTAGAACTACAGCTAGTATTACTATTACAATTACTACTACTACCACTGCTACGACTAATACTACGACTAGTACTGCTACTTGTACTACTACTAGTATTACTACTTCTACTAACTACTTATACTATGGCTATGACTATGACTACTGCTTCTTCTTCTACTTCTACATCTACATTTACTACCACTACCACAACCACTACTACTACTTCTACTAATACTACCACTACTACTACTACCACTACTTCTACTACTACCACTACTACTACTACTTCTACTACTTCTACCACTACTACTACTACCACTACTACTACTACCACTACTTCTACTACTACCACTACTACTACTACTTCTACTACTCTACTACTACTTCTACTACTCTACTACTACTTCTACTACTTCTACTACTTCTACTACTACTACCACTACTTCTACTACTTCTACTACTACTACTACTACTTCTACTACTTCTACTACTCTACTACTACTTCTACTACTACTACCACTACTACTACTACTTCTACTACTCTACTACTACTTCTACTACTTCTACTACTTCTACTACTACTACTACTACTTCTACTACTTCTACTACTCTACTACTACTTCTACTACTACTACCACTACTACTTCTACTACTTCTACTACTACTACTACCACTACTACTACTACTTCTACTACTTCTACCACTACTACTACTACTTCTACTACTACTACTTCTACTACTACTACTACTTCTACTACTACCACTTCTACTACTACTTCTACTACTACTACTTCTACTACTACTACCACCACTACTACTTCTACTACTACTACTTCTACTACTACTACCACCACTACTACTTCTACTTCTACTACCACTATTACTACTACTACTACTACTACTACTTCTACTACTACCACTACCACCATCACTACTGCTACCTACTACTACTTCTTTTCTCCTTCTGCAACCATACTACTACTATCACTACTACTATCTTCAGTACTACTGTTGTTGTTGATAAAATTTCTATCATCATTGAAATTTGGTTTAAAAGCTGTTCCCCTTTCTTATTCCGACAACCTATATTATTTCATGAATATTCTCACTGAGTCAAGTCGTTCTGTTTTTTTCTCAGTCACGCCTATTTCTCTCTTTCGTCAAAGCGTTGGCACTGTAGCTATATAGTCTCTTGTCATTGGCTAAAGCTTATTGAACTGCAGTTGGTAAATCAGCCGCTTTCTCTATCGAGCACATGTATAAATAAAGATAAACGGTAAACTGGACGAAGTGTTGTATAAATTGGCACTTGTGATGAATAGATAACACATGCAAATGAGCGGTTCTTTTCCCGTCCTTTTTCGGAATGATATAATGAACAAAGTCTCGTTCCTGCAGACGTTCAATTACTTTTTATTATTATTATTATTATTATTAACGCGCAATTCAGTGTTGTCTTATTGTTTACCCGATATTGTGTTATACGTACAAGCTGTATGTAAGTGCTGGTCTCGCAGTAGAGTGCTATTCGATCAAAGTAAAGTATATGTTACATATTTTCTTTAGTAATGTTGTTGTCACTGAATTAACATGTAGTTCGTGTACTTTTTTACTATTAGATACAAAACACGAGGTGGATTTACTTATTGTTTTGACTATTTATAGACAAGTAAGATAACGCACCTGTGCTCATACTTATGAAGGTGTCCTCTTACTTAGCCAACTGTAATGTAATGAATGAGAAAGATGTAAAGGCATTTAATCTCACCGGTTTTATGCAATGTCTTTTATTGATTTCGTAATATTCATGTATTACTAATAACCAATATTACCTATTAGTAAGTAAAATTTTCAATCAAGAAATCTTGTTCATAATAGTTAAATTCCTCAGCAGGCGGACACCCTCATAATGTTGTCTCACTTAATATTGTCCTGTTGTGTGTTTGTCGCGAGACACCTGTAAACGACCTAAAAAAAAAAAGAACAATATAATGTGCGTAGTGTAGATGTGTTTGGCATTGATGTATTGATGTCTGCAAATACTGTGTTCTAATTTGATTAGTTATTTTTTTCTGTGTCTTCTGTCTCAGATCAGCTGATCTCTTTTTTAAACCTGGATCCTCGCTGTCTGCAGCCATGGCCGTCCAAGCTGTCTCGTTCTTAGGCTTATATTCCCTCTAATCTGCAGCAATTTTTTCTGTCAAAAGATATTAGACCACGCTGACCTTTGTTTTATTATTATTATTATTATTATTATCATTATTATTGAACTTGCCAGATCTCATCTTTTGCTAGCTTTTAACCCTCTTTCCTTTTTTTTCTAACTCTTGTGAAGTATATGGATATATTTTCATAATGGAATGCCATCACCTCTTAGGATTGTTTTGGA
>NW_028234415.1:4734062-4739062 GCF_977035675.1 Penaeus japonicus | reverse complement strand
TTTAAAAAAAAAGGACGCAGATGAATAGGAGAAGTGTAAGTTCGAGTACAATCGACTGACAATGATGAAATGTGTGTCCAGTTCATACCGCCCTTTGCAACCCTTCACCAAAGCTAACGGAGTTTGGGATTGTATATACACGTCTCTCTTTCAACACATCATTGTTATAAAGCTGACGTCATTCAAAAGGGCAGAACGAACACAGATTTCAATCTTGCGGGTCTCTCATCTGAATCCAAAAATGCTGATAAAGAAAAAACAAGTATTAGCAAGAGGGGAGAAAAGGAAGAGAAAAAAAGAAAAAGAAGAAAAAAGAAGAGGAGAAAAAGAAAAAAAAGGAGAAAAAAAAAATAAAAAGAAAGAAAAAAAGAGAAAAAAAAGAAAAAAAAAAAAAAAGCTGGATACAAAAAAACACAAAAAACAAAGCCTCTTAAAATTGGTCATCGCTACTTTTCATAATTCGGAGTAAATATTGAGGGCAGATAGAGATTTTGCTTTTAACCCTTCAACAACAACTTCACCAATTTGATATTACCCTTAGAGCAACACCGTATAATGGCGCAAAACAATGCGCTCCACGCAGTTACACCAAATAGTGCAGTTACCCGTTTCCCACTTTCTATAATAGGACCATTTTCTATGACAGGTCGAATAGGTACTCCTCACTTTATGAGTCCCGAGGTTGTGGAACGGCAGCCCTATGGGAAACCCGTGGACGTCTGGTCTGCCGGGGTTCTCCTTCACATCTTGCTGTCGGGAACTCTACCTTTCTACGGGACCAAAGAGCGGCTCTATGACTCCATATGTCAAGCCAAGTTGCATGTAAGTATCGAGGTAACATGTAGACATACATGCACGTACACATATATTCACATATATTCTCATACATGTACACGCACAAAAAAACATACACATACAGTACGCGCACGCCGCTCACGCAACACGAGCACGCGCCTTCTCTCTCTCTTTCTCTCTCTCTATCTCGCACACCACCACAACACACACACACACACCCACCCACACACACACCACACCCCCCACACACACACACACCCACACACACACACATACACTACATTCACCAGCACTTCACACACGGTACACACACACATTCCACACATCACACATACTTCCACACACACTACACACACACGCACTCACAACCCAACACAACACACAACACACACACACACCTTCCATCACCACACACAACACACACTACCACATTCACATTCACACACGCACTTACATTAACACATAACATAACACACACAACGATATCACACACCCCACACACAATCATTCACCACACACACATACATACATTCACACACGTACACACACACACACACACACACACACACACACACACACACACACACACGCGCGCGCACGCACACGCACGCACACGCACACGCCTTGCGATCCTTTGGAATTATCTGGAAGTACGCCTAACCTAACCGTGTTCCTGCCTCCCTCTCTCCCCCGCAGCTCAATACGCCCACGTGGGAGCTGACAAGCGAACACGCAAAGGATCTTGTTCGGCGGATGTTGACCTTTGACCCTAACGAGCGTATTACCGTCAAGGAGGCTCTCAATCACCGCTGGATCAAGGTGAGAACGGCAACAGTGCAGGACTTTCTTCTTTCTTAGTATGATATTCATAAAAAAGAGAAATAGAAATCTTTTAAACTATTTTTACCAACTTTATATATATACCGTATTAATCTTATTCGCCAGCTTATATTATATATATTATATGATATACCATACACAATTACTATGTATATATATATATATATATATATATATATATATATATATAATGTAAATATTTTTTTCCAATAGTATATATGTAAATATTATAATTCCTATATATATATATATAATAAGTGGTATTTTATCATATATATATATTATATATATATATATATATATATATATATATTATATATATATACGAGTATATATAGCTAATGTACTATACAACTTATATACACACATATATATGTATATATTTATATATATTAGATTATCTATTTATACTATATATATATTATATATACCGCTTATATATATACCTATATATATATATAACCGCACGTTACTGTGTTTGTTTTTTTTTGTGTATATATGTATATATATACATATATATTTGCTGTTCACACACAACACACAACACACCACACATACACACATCTCCTATATATATATATATATACTATATCATATAATTATTATTATGTCATATATGCTCCATTTGTATTTGCTTCAAGATTTTTATATATCCTATATATATATTCCCTATATATTCTTTATTCGATATAATATATATATTCAAGTTTATAATGTCGTATATATACATATGTATTTGTACATATATATATATGCTATACTATTTAAGATATACGTATTATTCGGATATATTATACTATAATATTATGTCAGAGTATCTATATAATATATATAGATATTCGTTATATATAATATATAATTATATTATATATATATATATATTAAATATATATCGTAATCGTATATATATATTATCTGATATTTATATAATTTTAAATATATATAAATCTATCTACTACGCTACTATAACATTTATAATATATTATTTATTATATCTTATATATATATATACATATATTTTATATATAACATTATATAATATATATACACTATATCTCGTACTATATTATATATATATATATATATATATACCTTATCTATATATATATATGAATATTATATGATATTTATATATCTATTACTTTAATATTATACATATACATATATCTATATTATATAGTATATATATATACTATGTGTTTTATATATATACATATCCCTATGTATATATATTATATAATTAAATAATAGTATATATCTATATATATGTATATATATACCTTATATAGATATATGTATATATATATTATATGGTATATATAAATCTACATAATATAATATAAATATGTATATACATATATATATATATATAAACATACATATATGTATATTAATAACATATTTATGTGACATAAATATGTTATGTGTATCACATTTATGTATAGACATAATACATTTAGAAATTAATTTAATATGAATATGTGTCTTATACATGTAGATGTATTATATATACGCAGTTATATATTAGATAAATCTATATTATATATATATATATTATATACATATAAATATTTTAATATATATATATGAGGTGTGGTTATACGATAAAGATATTAATATAAGTGAATATATATATATATACCTATAGATTTATTATTGATAGATATCTTAGAGCATTCGCACACCAGTAATATATATATATATATATATATATAAATTATCCATATACATATATACATATACATGTATGAATCGGTTTGATTATACTGATATATATTTTTATGTGTATATATATGTATATATATATGCTATATATACTATATATATATATATATGCATATATACATGTATAAATATGTATATATATAAATATATATATCTATATATATATATATATATAATATATATATATATATATATCTATATATATAATTATATATGTTGTAGTGTGTGTGTGTGGTGTGTGTGTGTGTGTGAATGATTTATGTGTGCATAAATATTGTGTATAAATATGTCTATAATATATATACATATTAAATACAAATTACATCCAACATTATACACACACATACATACATACAATAACATACATACCAACTATACTACTTACAAATACCATACATGAACATACATATATATCAATAGATATATATATATATATCTATATCTATATATATATATTATATATATCACATAGCACATGATTTATATAGCGCTAGAATACGGTAGATAAATAGATTATAAATAGACCAGACAGATAGATCGATGTATTATTATATATATATATATTATATATATATATATATATATAGAGAGAGAGAGATAGTGGGGGGGGGAGACAGAGGGGCGAGAGAGAAAGAGAGAGAGGGGGGAGAGAGAGAGCGAGAGGGGGGGGAGAGAGAGAGAGAGGCGGGGCGAGAGAGAGGGGCGGGGAGAGAGCGAGAGGGGGGAGGGGGGATAGAGAGCGAGAGGGGGGGGGAGAGAGAGAGGGGGGGAGAGAGAGAGAGAGAGGGGGGGGAGGGAGAGATGGGGGTGGACAGAGAGGGGGAGGGGGGCCCGAGCAGAGAGAGAGGGGGGGGGAGGATGAGAGAGAGAGGGGGGAGAGGAGAGAGGAGAGGAGAGAGGGGGAAGAGGAGAGAGAGAGAGAGGGGGTGAGAGAGAGAGAGAGAGAGGGGAGAGAGGAGAGGAGAGAGGAGAGAGGGGGGAGAGAGAGAGAGGAGAGGGGGGGGAGAGAGAGAGAGAGGAGGGGGGGAGAGAGAGAGAGAGAGGAGAGAGGGGAGAGAGAGAGAGAGAGATGAGAGGGGGGGGAGGAGAGAGAGCGAGAGAGAGGGAGGAGAGAGAGAGAGAGAGAGACGGGGGAGGAGAGAGAGAGAGAGATGACGGGGGGAGGCGCTGAGAGAGCTCGAAGAGAGAGGGGGGGGAGAGAGAGAGAGAGAGAGAAGATAAGATGAGAAGAGACGTGCGAGAGGGGGGAGAGAGAGAGAGAGAGAGGGGGGAGAGAGAGAGAGAGAGAGAGAGAGAGAGAGAGAGAAAGAAAGAGAGGAGGAGAGAGGGAGAGAGAGATGTGTCTGTGTGTGTATGTTAGCAATATTAAGCATATAATAAAAAAAACTTCCAATTGAATGTAAACCTGTCAGGAAATATGTATGTGATTCTAGGAATTTTGAATTTTGAGATAACGAAACAATAAGAATGCAATCCTAATGAAATGGCTGTAATTGGATCTGCACGTTTTTTGTTACACTGTAATTAGTAATTGTAACCTACTGTATCCATTAATCATCAGTAAAGAAGCTTTAAGATTATTATTAGTGATTGCTATGTCATATGGGACATAATTTAGATATGTTCGTAGAATTATTTAG
>NW_028234415.1:4709062-4716562 GCF_977035675.1 Penaeus japonicus | reverse complement strand
AGAGCAGTTGGACACAGACACTCGTTTCTCATGTCAGCTCTATGTGAAAAAAATACATTTTATTAGTGATTTTGGTCATGGTGCTGATTATTTACTTTGTATCAATGATTATGGCGAGGGTTGTCAAAATGCAAAACATACAAAGGACTCCCACGGGCATTATCTGTTTATGTTGAGGTTATGCATAAATAATTGCTGTCGTGCCCCCCATATATATATATATATATATATATATATATATATGTGTGTGTGTGTGTGTGTGTGTGTGTGTGTGTGTGTGTGTGTGTGTATGTGTGTGTGTGTGTATATATGTGTGTGTGTATATATGTGTGTGTGTGTGTGTGTGTGTTTGTGTGTGTGTATAATTGTACGAGTAATATAAAGGGAGAGAGAACGAAGACACGAGAACGAACACGAAGAAGAGCAAGAGTAAGACTACTGGGAGAGAACGAGAGCGAAGCGTACGTCAGTTGCGTAGATAATAAGACGACATGAGTTTTGTAAAAATGATAAAGTACCTGTTAAATTTCCTTTCGGGAGGAACCATATCAGACGAAATATCAGCCGCTTCTCACGCCTCTCCCCTTCCCTCGAAACCTAGCGAGTCGGATCACGCGTGGGCTATAAACACCGCGTATTTTTTATCGTTTATTGCTGCTCGGAGCGTGATGAGGAAGAACCATTCGGTGTGTGTGTGTGTGTATCTCTCCTATTTTCCATCACGCCTTCCATCTCCAGTCCTCCCTCCCCCCCCTCTCCTCCCCCCTTCCCCCTTCCCCCCATCCAATCGCCCTACATCTTGCAGCTTCCCCCGCCCCTTGTTTCTTCTCCTCTCCTCTTTTTTTCTTCTTTCTACTTCTCCTTTTTTCCTTCTATTTCCTTATATTTGCTCCCCCTTCTCTCCATTATTCTGACTTTCTCTCCCCTCTTCTCTTCTCTCCTCTCCTCTGTTCATTTTTTCCTCTTCCCTCTTCCCTTCCCCTCTTACCTCTTATCATCCCTTTTTCCTTTCTCTTCTTTCCTCTCTCCCATTTCTTCTTTTCGGTTTTCCCATCTCTCTTCCACCTCCTCCCTCCTGATTCTTTATATCTTGTCTCCCCACCCCCGCCTCCCCCTCATCCCCCATCCCCACATACCCTCCCAGCATCTCAGTCCCTCCTCCTCGAGATCAGTCTGACATCCATACATTTTCCCCTCGGTGGACCAATAAGACTTGCGGGCTAAGAAGACGGCAGCTGGTCTTATTGTTTCCTGGCGCGCCTTCCCGGCCACGATTTGTTGTTTTCTCTTCGGATGGACTTTGGTATTATCCTCTGCTCTTTTCGTTTCGTCATTGTCCCCAGTTTGCATTGTGGTAGGGGAAGATTTCTTTATGTTTTTTTTTCTTTCTTTGTGTTTTTTTTTTCCTATGTCCTTTTTTAAGTTTTTTTTTCTCTTTCTTATTCAGAAGTGTGATTTTTTCTTCTTTTTTTTAATGTGAGAGTGAGATAATTCTAGGAAAAGGGGGAAAAAAAAACAAGAGCGAAGGAAAGAAGAAAGAGGAAAGAATGTTAAAATGGAGATGTTTGTACGAGTTTAATCACGGCCGAGGCAGATGAGGCCACAAGAAGCTTAGATATTGCAGGAGTAAGTGACTCGGTCATCTTGTTGACAGATTTATTGTGAATCAGCCCCTCCCTGTCCGTGGTCTCAGCTTTCCTTTCCTCGTAATTCGAAGATGTTTGCCGAGTCTTGTCATTACCGCCAGACGCATGGTAGCTTTATTTTTTATATAGAAATTGCTCAGATTTTTCTTTGATGGATACTTTTAACGGATGATTATTGAGGATGCGTTGCTAATAACGATAAACAGGCTTTTGTTGTCTTGATACTTAATTCCATTTTTGATTACAGTTGCTATTTTTAGCATTACATTTGTCATATGATTATAAACTTGTTAAATTCACTGTGTGCTAAGTGCGGGATTTTATTTACCGTTTTGGAAATGTTTTAGAGAAAACAATGCATCTAATTACTGTCCCGCTTTGTCGAAAGAATGAGAAGCTACTTAAATATACTAAAACCACGATAAAAAGAGAAAAAAAAAGAATGGTAAAACCTGATTACCACAACAGGTTAGTAGGAAATGAAGGTGATTGTGATAGTTCGATAGACCAGAAAGCTAATCGACGTGGGAATATACCTTGCAAGGAAATGGATCCATTGCAGAAATAAATCGAGAACATTTGCAAACTTGTCTCGCATTTCCCTTCCGGCGCAGCGACTACAGGAACAACGAATCACAAACACGGAACCGCAATTAAGGGTAATCCGCGCCTTAAGATTCTCAAAAGCTTCGTCGAGAGCGCTTCCCGTTTCTTCTGAGTTAGTGGAGTGGGAGCGAGAAAGAGAGAGAGAGAGAGAGAGAGAGAGGGGGGGGGGGGGGGGGGGGGGGAGAGAGAGAGAGAGAGAGAGAGAGAGAGAGAGAGAGAGTGTGTGTGTGTGAAAGCAGGAATAGAGTTAGAGAGAGAGAGAGAGCGTGTAGAAGGAGGAAAAGAGTGCTTGTGGTATTGGGATAAAGAGGGGAGAAGAGAAGGAGAAAAGAGAGGGAGGAGGGACACAGGCAGGGAGAAGAAGGAGAGGAAGATACAAAGAAAGTCGCCTCCTGGATCCAAGATGGCCGTAGGGGCGTCGGCTGATCGAGAGACACACACACACACACCTCTTAAGCGGCCTCAGGAGTGGCGCCCGTGGAAGGTGATGTTGACCTGATCCTTTAAAGCAGAGTCGGGCAACCTTTTCATGCCGTGGGCCAGATGAGATTATTATGATAAGGTAGCGGGCCACAGGTCAAGTGAAATTCCCAGCATACAATACATACATACTATCACCACCACCACACCATCCAGCCACACCACCTTCACCACACCACCTCCACCATCACACCAACTATCACACACCACACACACCACCACTAACCACCACTGCCTTAACCACCACCACCTCCATAATAAGGGCTAAGAACCTGCTTTGCTGGATGTTGGGATCTGACAGAGGTGTGAGGATATCTTTGCTACGTGCAGAGAGTGTAGGTGGCGGGCCAGATTCATATGGTTGCGGGCCAGATGGTAGAAGCAGCTCGACTCTCGCGGGCCAAAATACAATGTAAAGCATATTTTGCATCGCGGGCCAGCATATTTTGCATCGCGGGCCGGATTTGGCCCGCGGGCCGGAGGTTGCCCGCCCCTGCTTTAAAGTCATCGTGATCCCATCGTATATCTTTTTTCCTTTTTTCCTTTTTGTCATCCTCTCTGCCACGTCAAAGTTGGAAGGGGAGAGCTTTCTACGCGATAAAGGTGCATGTCCCCTTTGAAGGACAGAATTTTAGGAGAAGGGTAAGTTAGGCTGTTGTAGTAAATAATCCCTCGTAGTCAGCGTTTATGATTTTATTCGCAGCTTTTGTTTTCTGAAGGGAAGGAAATCTTTAAAAAAAAGGCTAGGAAAGAAAAATGGATAATATCATTTTCTGCGAACTCGGTTGATCATCAGGAAGTTACGGACGAGCCCTGAAGATCCCCATCCCACTCCCTCCCTCCCTCCCTCCTCCTTCTTTCCCGCTCATTCACCTCTCCGCTTCTATGTACCTCCTCCTCCTCCTCTCACTTTCCCTATCCCCCTCCCTCTCCCACTCCCTTTTCCCCTCCTCCTTCTCCTCTTCCTCTCCTCCTCATCCTCCTCGTTTTCTTCCTAATCTCCCTCTCCCTCTCCTCTCCTCTCCCCCACTTCCCCATCTCCTTCTCCTCCCTCCTCCCCCATCCTCTACCGACCTGTCGAACATAGCAACACGTCGAGAGTATCTTTATGTCGCAGATGATTTAATGGCTAAATTATAAAAGTTTTAAGGCAATTCTCAAGGATCTCGTTATAGACCTAAAAATTGCTTGACTCGGTTACTCGTCAGTAAAAAAGAAAGGAAGTTACGAGAGTCTTGCGTCCAGTGAAGGGTTCCATGGATGCAAAGTGGATATTTATTTGACTCTCTGGTACGAACACCACGTGTATGCGGGAGAGATTGGTGGACGTTGACGTGAGGCTTTCTCTCTCTCTCTCTCTCTCTCTCTCTCTCTCTCTCTCTCTCTCTCTCTCTCTCTCTCTCTCTCTCTCTCTCTCTCTCTCTCTCTTCTTTCTTTCTTTCTTTCTTTCTTTCTTTCTTATTTTCTTTCTCTCTCTGTCTCTCTCTCTCTGTCGGACTCTCTCTCTTTCTCTCTCTCATTGTTCCTCCTTCTCCTCTCTCTCTCTCTCTCTTTCTCTCTCTCTCTCTCTCTCTCTCTCTCTCTCTCTCTCTCTCTTCTCTCTCTCTCTCTCTCTCTCTCTCTCTCTCTCTCTCTCTCTCTCTCTCTCTCTCCCTCCCTCTCTCCCTCTCTCTCTCTCACTCATTCTCACACCCATCCCTATATCCCAGTGCTTCTGTAAACCTTAATTCGATAACAATACACAGGAACAGCGAGGCGAGGCGAGGCGAGGCGAGGCGAGGCGAGGCGAGGCGAGGCGAGCACTACGGGCAAAGATAAAGTTGTTAATGGCACGGCTGGCCCCCTGCCTTACCTCTAAGGCCGCTAAAAGCTCGATAAAGGTCTTGTGCTCAGCCGCCTGATAGCCACTTTATCATTTGCTTTACTGATGTTCGTAATGGAAGGGCGAGAGAAGTGGAGTGGTAGATGGCAATGGAACACTTTCGTGGTGTGTCTGTCACCTCTGAGTTATTTTCGTTTCTTCTTTTGATTTATTTTTCTGGACAGTGGTGGGTCCTATTCGCTGTCCGTGAATGAAGAGTGACTTGAGCACTACGTAGGTTAGAAGGATGTCGCTATATTATACATCATATTCGTTGTCCATAACTGTCACACGACACGAATTTCTTATTACCATCATAGACGTTTATCGTATACCCGAGCTCCAGTTTATCTGAATTTTGCTTTATGGATCTTCTGTCATCTTGTTGATTTTTCATTTTACGATCATCAGTTGTCCGTTTGTACTATTTTATTTTCGTATTTAAGCATTGCCTCCGATATTCACTTCCCGTGCATCGTTAGCTAGATCCTCCATTTTAGTGTTTTTTTTTTTTGTTGTTGTTTTTTATATCCTCCGACCTGCACTCCTCTTGCAACGGTAGTTATAGCCTCCTGCACTCATCGTTGTTGGTGGTTGCATTAATAACATCAGTCCTTGTACATCAGGTTGGATATGTCACTCTTAAGCGCCGCCTTTTTGTATGCATTGCCTTCCCCATACTTCGTAATGTATGCCCCCGAGTTTCGTATCATGCGCCACGCCCCTTTTCCCTGTGCCTCTCTAAAATTGCTCACTATTTTCAACCCTATGATAGTATCCCCTACATTCTCTCCTTTTTATATTATCCTGTTTTGTGTTTTCGTTCTCCAATCCGTCATGTTCTCTCCATCCATTGTTTTCTTCTAGATAAGTGAAGATTGTTTAATGACGCTTAGGTTGCGTTTTATATCGTCTTTAGGTTTTGATCTCAATGTATCCACCGTCATTCTATCTCTCTCTTGTGTAATGATGTTATCCTGTTTACTATGATGAATAATGTATAATTTCTATCAGTCGGAATAAAATTCAGTTTTAAACTGTGAATTAAAAATATTTCTTTGGATATAAGTGCAGTTGGGATGTCTAGATTCGAAGGCAAATCTTCGGCAAGTGCAGATTGAAAAGGAGAGCGAAAAGGGCTCCGTTTGATTGCAAAGCATTCAGGCTTGCACACCAGTGCCGTTGCGAGTGTGTGTAGTAGAAGCATTTTCCCAGGGATGTTGTATGGCTGTTGTTACGTGTTTTCGCGTCGGTCGCCAGGTTATGAGAATCCCCGCCTAAAAGCAGAGCAGATAATGGTCTCTTTCTTATCCTTTGGATGTGTGGATGATTTTGAAGTTTTCTTCGCCTTGTGAGGAAATGGCAGCAGTGGTAACGGAAACTGACAAAGGCAGAGTTACAGTTACTCAAATATAACTGACACTTTAAAAAAATGTTTTTTTCGTGCTCACAGGCTATTTCAAAGTCCAAGCCATTACAAACTAATGTTCTCCTCCAACCCGCATATAAACTAAACCGAACATTAGGACCTGCAATTAGAGGAACTGTTTAACTGATGTACAAACAACCCAATTTGCAGATCCCTATCAGGTGTCTTGCGTTGAGAAAGGTTGTTAAAGTAAGGCTGTGAAATTGGCTTCCAATCTGATTACTCGTTTTATGGCTCCACCCACTCTGAGGCCCCTTTTGGTTCCTCATTTTATGATACCTCCGACTCCGATTCCTATATTTGTGATTAGACTATTTATACAATTATTGTACTGGGGGAAGACAAACAGCATCCACAGCATTTTATTAATTTTATCGCTGTGATCGTAATCGAGCTGTTATTTCGTTCCCTTAACCCGATTAAATTTTGGTTCAAAGACTGTAGCTCTGCTGGTTTGGCCTTTTTATACTATTTATTGAAGAATTTACACTGGTTGAGCAACGCTAAAGGTTAAACAGAAGATAAAGGCCATTTTCTATGAAGAGGGTTTGAAGTAAAAGAATTTTTATAAAAGAAAATTGGGAACATCTTTCAAAAGTCTGAGAGTCGGTACATTACTATATTCCGACTCCACAGCATAATTATAATTGATGATAAAGCTTAATCACACTTAAAAATTATTATTTTTTTTTTTATTCCTGTCGTAAACATTACCACTGGATTAAAGGCAAATTTGTAAGATAATCTACGGGCGATCACTCTTTGAAAAGAAAGACAATAATGATTAGTGAGTTGTCAATTGTTATTTTCATATCAATTAACGATGCTGAAATGGACTTGCCAATCGGACTGAGTTACTCTATTGCCTTTTTCATAATTTGATAATATTGGTACCAAACCCAAGCCATGTGAATTAAAGCACATTATCTAATGACCCATTCTTCCATTTCAAAGAGAGCTTGCGCGCAGATAATCTTATAATCAGCCTTTAATTGAAACCACCCCTAAGCAATATTTACTTTTCAAATTGAAGGATAAAAATCTTTTGACACCGGTGTTTTCCTCAACTTGAAATGTTTAGTGAGTTGAACTTCCTGGGAAAGTTTTGTTCTAGTAGTTCTATGCTTTGTTCACCTACAAAAATAACCTCTATATCTAGGGAGAAATGGCAAATTAATATCCCTTAATTCAGCATCTAAACGATTATGTGGTGCATGGAAACGGCCTTAACCGCACGACGAACTTAACATCATTTTCCGAAACACTTCCATTTAAGGCACCGAAGATATTGTGCGGTCTTGTCACCACCAGTAAGTGATGAAGAGCTGGCGAAATACCCACCACTTTCGTGACTCCGCTTCGACCTTTTAATGGGAGACACCCATGTGATATAAGAGCTTCGTCTCTTGGACAAATTGCAGCGGGTCAGCTGTTAAGAGGACTGATCCATTGAAATTTCCTCTTCTGCTAAAGATGCT
>NW_028234415.1:4691562-4696562 GCF_977035675.1 Penaeus japonicus | reverse complement strand
TTCTCTCTCTTCTCTCTCTCTCTCTCTCTCTCTCTCTCTCTCTCTCTCTCTCTCTCTCTCTCTCTCTCTCTCTCTCTCTCTCTCTCTCTCTCTCTCTCTCTCTCTCTCTCTCTCTCTCTCTCTCTCTCTCTCTCTCTCTCTCTCTCTGACTGTTGTACATAGTAACATGATCATCATGGAACGTCTATTATGGTATTGATGATCCGATTACACTCCCGGCATTCCCCTTCTCTCTCTTTCTTTTATATCCTTATCTATCTATTTATATGTATATAAGAGCCCCCACTTCTGTTCTTTTTCCGTTTCTGCTTCAACATCGTTCGCCTCCTTTCCCGTAAGATGGTGGAGCAAGATTTTAAATCGCGGAAACCTATCGTTACGTTTCCTTCGCGAACGACCACAGGTAATCAACACCCACGAACCTATCGATTCCTTTGCCAGGCGAGAGGGCTTAGGGGAACAGACCACAGTATGGTTAGGTGGCTCTCGACCTTCGGAAGCCGCGTTGAACGTAAGCACACAGCTATTCCTCTAAGTCACTACTCTCCCTTTTCTTCTCTCGCGCCATTGCCTCGGAAGTAACAGTAGTTGCATTAGCGTGGCTTTTACACAAGGGCGAGAGCTCGAGGAATCACTGTCGTTCGCTGACGGATACAAGTGA
The DNA here is from genome assembly GCF_977035675.1 of Penaeus japonicus. NCBI lineage: Eukaryota > Metazoa > Arthropoda > Malacostraca > Decapoda > Penaeidae > Penaeus > Penaeus japonicus. The sequence continues at coordinate 4,695,901 of NW_028234415.1, read as the reverse complement.
GAGTGGCGTGCGAGGAGAGGCACGTTGATGTGTGAGGGAAGGGAGAGATTGATTGTAGCTGCTGGAGAGGGTGAGGATATTGTGGATTATAGTGATGTGGTGTGTGTGTGTGTGTGTGTGTGTGTGTGTGTGTGTGTGTGTGTGTGTGTGTGTGTGTGTGTGTGTGTGTGTGTGTGTGTGTGTGTGTGTAGGTGGGTGGGTGGGTGGGTGGTGCTTGTCATTGTAGAGTAGATCTTTCTCTTCTCTTCTTTATTTTCGTGTGTGTGTGTGTGTGTGTGTGTGACAGTGAATGATAAGAACTGGGAAGAAGTAAATGTCGTTTTAGTCAGGTAGGTTAGAGTGAAGTTGTATTAGTAGCGGTAATGCTGTAGTAATGAAGAGCTGAGTGCCTGTGCTGATTGTGGGGAAGTGTTGTGGTTGATGATGACGATGATTTGTATCTGAGTCATCGTTGATTGCTGCTATTGACGGAGACCGATTGCTATTAACGGAAACCTTCGATAGATGGTTGATCTTGAAGGAATATACAAGAGGAGGGATGATGTTTTTGAGGCTATTGGCAGTGAGTAATAGGTAGATAGGAAATGGGAAAGCCCGGGAATGAGAAACTGGAATGATGGGAATGATACACATAAAAAGATGTTGAAGGGGATGCAGAGTATTTAATATATACAGAATGAAAATGAGGTCCCAAGAAAGATAACCAAAAAGAATTGCAATCTAGAAGACATGGCTTTGAAAATTATCGCGTTTTGATGAAACTTTATGATGATTTGTGTATACTTCGAGATCTTTATAACCTGTCAGTGGTACTGCCGTTATTATGATTTAATTAACAGAGAGAGTGATTTCACATTCTAAGCATTGTCGGGTACCGCCAGTTAATCCACTTCAGTGCAGCTGATTCAAAAAATGCTTTTGTCTTTTTTTTACATTTTATATTCTGGTGATGGAAAGAAAATAAAGTTTTGCTGACTGTTTTAGGAATTCCTATTTTGATTTTCACACCCCTTTACTTTTATCTAAGAAAGGGGAGTAAATTTACACACTGAAAGCGTTGCAAGAACTGAACCACAAGATTCTTCGCATGATATTCTTCAAGGAGGTTAATTCATTAAACGATACAGTGTTTTCGGAACCTTTTTTCGTTATGTATGTATGTATATATATATATATATATATATATATATATATATATATATATATATATATATATATATATATATATATAATCATCTTGCGAGCTAAAGGGAAGTTGTGTAATGAAATACGACACATAGTTTATGGTTTTACAAAAGATGATTAAGGAAAATTGATATCCTGTTAACCCTGTGAAATTGCTATAAAACCCGAAAAAACAAATAAAAAACGATAGAAATGATAAAGATACAGAAAATTAAAAAAAGAGAAGCGAAATCGTATAATGGTCTTATTGGTGCATCGCTAACTTCTTCATTGCTGTTGCACATTTGTTGCAGATAAGTCACAGGACGGCGGGAATATGGTATGTAATGAAGTCGTAACTTCTCCCAAGCGAAGATTTATGTGTTGTAATAAGTCTTCGCAAATGCTGATGCCTTCGCGGAACACATGGAAAGCTGGTCCGGAATAGTGATGTACGAGAATTCGCAGAGGGAGAGAGAGAGGGAGAGGGAGAGGGAGAGGGAGAGGGAGAGGGAGAGGGAGAGAGAGAGAGAGAGAGAGAGAGAGAGAGAGGGGGGGGAGAGAGAGGGGGAGGGAGAGGGAGAAAGAGGGGGGGGGAGAGAGAGAGGGAGAGAGAGGGGGGGAGAGAGAGGGAGAGAGAGAGAGAGAGGGAGGAGATTTTTAAGGTCTCAGAGAATGTGTATGAGGGAGGGGTGGGGGGGAGTAGGAATGTGAGGGCAAAAGGAAAGAGGTGTAGAGAGAGGGAAAGGGAGGGAGAGGGAGAGGGAGGAAAGAGAAATACAGATAGAAAGAGAAAAAGAGAAGAATGAGGCATGGTGAAGGATAGATGAATATTACTTTGGAAGGAGGGAGAAAAAAAGACAAATAAGGGATAGGCAGAGAAGAATAGATAGATTTGGGAGGGAGAGCGGAGAAGAGACAGGGATAGAATGAGAGAAGGAAAGACAGAAATAGAGATGAGGGAGAACCATAAGAAAGAAAGAAAGAAAGAAAAGCAGATAAGAACCAGCATAGGATTCACGTGTTTAACTTTAATTAGGATCGTAAACATTAGGAATAAAGCCGAGGATGAAAAAAAAAACCTTGTGTGGCCATGCAATTCAAAGATGAAGGGTAAAAAATCGGAAATGAAAACAGACATGAAAGGAAAGAACAAGGCTAAGTCATGCGGAATAACGGCCTTTTTCCACCCTGTTTTTTCTTCATGTTCAGCTTCATTAGATTTTTTTTCCCCATGGAGAATTAAAAGTACTGTTATCGACACATAGTAGTTAATATTATGTTCAGTGTTCACGTGAATTCGCTTGACATGTTAATATTCGACGTGGGTGAGGTTTGCGGGAGTCGCAAGAATGTACGCTAGACAAACATGAGATACAGATCGCAATATCTATCCTTTCTTCTCACTTTCACTCTCACTGTTCCTCTTTTTTGACCTTTTCCTTCCCATTGTCTCTCCTTATTTCTATCTCTGCCTTTTCTCCTCTCTCGCTTTCTCTCCCTCTCCCCTTTCTTCCTTCTCAATCTCCCTTTTACTTTTCATCGCACTCACTCACTCTCTCTCTTTCCCCCATTTATTCCCTCTCAAACACCCTTTTCTCCTCTCTCCCTCTCCCTTTTCCTTTCATTCCCTCTCCAACACCCTTTTCTTCTCTTTCTCCCTCTCCCTTTTCCTTTCATTCCCTCTCCAACGCCCTTTTCTTCTCTATCTCCCTCTCCCTTTTTTTTCCCACCCACACTCTCTCTCCCTCACCTTTTTCTTCCCTCTTGATTTGGATCCTAATCATTCTTATTTGGTTTTCTGAGTCAGTTTGAGACACATAGTGTTGGTTAATGAGGCAAATTTCATAAGATATTTGTCTCCCACTTTACGCAAATACTTCTTAGTATTCCGCTGTTTAAACTCTTGCAAAAGTCTGGGCGATTTTTTATTCTTTCGAACCACTTGTTTTTTTTCTTTTAAGCAGATAGAAGTGTACACGGAGGCATAGAAAACATAGATGAAGAAAAAAAAAATCAGCATTTGCTTTCTCAGTCTTTTCTATTCTTGTCACGTTTAACAGGAACTGGCACCTCAATCAACATGGCAATCATTCCCACTGTTTATTTTGGCAATGTTATCTGATGAGGAATATGTGTTTTTTTCTCCATCTCTCTTTGCGAAGGCTGGGATGATGTTAGGTCATGAGGAGCGGACTCGGTGGGGTATTTGAGGAACGATCATCTTTTTGGTTCTCTGTCTCTCTCCCTCTCCCTCTCCCTCTCCCTCTCCCTCTCCCTCTCCCTCTCCCTCTCCCTCTCCCTCTCTTTGTTCCCTCCGTCTGTGTCTCTATTTATCTGTCCTCTTCTTTGCCCCTCCCCCCTCTCTCTCGCTCTCTTTCTTTCTTTCTTACTCTCTCTCTCTCTTTCTCTCTCTCTCTCTCTCTCTCTCTCTCTTTCTCTTTCTCTTTCTCTCTCTCTTTCTCTTTCTCTTTCTCTTTCTCTCTCTCTCTCTCTCTCTCTCCTCTCTCTCTCTCTCTCTCTCTTCTCTCTCTCTCTCTCTCTCTCTTCTCTCTCTCTCTCTCTCTCTCTCTCTCTCTCTCTCTCTCTCTCTCTCTCTCTCTCTCTCTCTCTCTCTCTCTCTCTCTCTCTCTCTCTCTCTCTCTCTCTTTCTCTCCCCCCTCCTCTCTCTCTTCATCTGTATCTCGGAATTGAATGCCATTATTTTGCTTTATAGATACGGTCATCCTTCTGAATATTTTTTAACATAAACTATCGTTGAATTCATTTTTAAGATTTCACAATCAATCGCTGGTGATGATCTAGAATCCCCGCTAATCCAAAAAGTTGATCATTATGTCAAATCTGTGTCGCGGCCAGCATTTCCAACACAGAGTGGCGCATGAGAAACGACCAGCTGTCAAATCGCGCACTCTCAGCATTTCATGGTGTTTACTTTAACACTCGGCCTCCCTTGTCTTCCGAATGCGGTTCTGATCGTAGGTTTTATCGATGGTTGTGCCCCCCCCCAAATAAAAAAAAAAAAAAAAAAAAAAGAGTAATCGATTTTTCTTGTTGTTTGCTTCAGTTAGAGTAGGTAGTTAGAAGTGCGGTAAATATTTATTCGATTCTTTTACGGAACGTGCGTAAATTGATGTAAAATTGCTGGTGGAGGTAATTAGAGAAGTGATTATTG
>NW_028234415.1:4684062-4686562 GCF_977035675.1 Penaeus japonicus | reverse complement strand
TCTCTTTCTATCTTGTTATTCCCTCTTCCATCAGCGCTTTTCCATGATCTCCACTTTCCTTCCTTTTTCCCCTCCTGCCTTATCCACTTATCCACGCAGTCTTCGTCCCATCACCGCCTAATTCGTGGCAGATTAAAGTGGCTATAAGAAGCTAACTTAATCATTCCATCGCCTCATCCCCTCACCCACCCACCCCCGCCTCCCCTCCTCAAAAAAGAAAAAGAAAAAAAAAATTAACGCTTCGATCTGCGTCGATTCTATCTCCTTCCTTTAGTCGACTTTAAGCCGTAATTATAACTTCCATAAGGTTGGGGGTTACTTGTTTGTAACTTTTTTTTTTCAATCTCTTTTTATTTGTTGTGAGAACTTCCTGTTGGTGAACACGAGATATTTTTCGAGTAGCTTGGTTGGTAGCTGGCTAACTTTTCGGAACACGGGAGAAAATGGAAAGCAAAAAGATAGTAAACAATTAGTGGGGTAGTTAAGGTTAACGGTTGCATCACGCATATTTTTACGTATATTTGTGCTTCTGATATGATCGGGTTTGTCGTAAACAATTGATGGTGCACTGATGTTGTATAAATTTATTTTACTTCTCTCTCATACTCTCTCTCTCTCCTTCCCTCTCTTTCTTTCCCTCTCTCTCTATCTATCTATTTATCTCAAAGAATTACAGATCTTTTCCCATATATGGGATATGCACAATATCAACGTCCTACACATCACTGCAGAAACTAAATGGACTATTAACATTTATAAGATACTGTTACTCTCCCCCCCTCTCTATCTATCTATCTATCTATCTATCTGTCTATCTCACACACACACATAGAGTGAAGAAACCTATTTCAGACTTATCTTCACGTGCACACATTACCATATTAAATGTAGGCCGTAACCTAATCAATAATTTTGTCGCCGGTAATTGCGCTGCACCATGGAATTTTGTAAACACTTTCCCCACTTGCTAATATCGGAAGAATTCCCAGCCGTCATTAATTTCCTTAATGATTGCTGTCGGCTTCACTTAGCCATCTCCTCTGCGATTCGTGGCGACTCTCCTTTGAGACAGAACGCGGGGGAGACGGTGAAGGTGGCTCGCTTCAGCCTCTGGCCATGAGTGAGATACTATCATTATGGAATCCTGATAAAAGCCTCTCATTGTGTAGGATTTCGAACGGGTCCTATTATGGCTTCGTTATAACTTCGTGTGTCTGGCAAGCCCCCCGAAGTTGGTGTGCGTATTGGTGCTACTGGGTAAACTTTTGTATTTTTTTTCTCTCTCTTCGTCTGGCTCTTTTCTTTGTGTTGTTTATACGCATATACTTTTTCGACGATAGTTTCTCCTCCTCGGGTCATTTATTTGTTGTTATTCATCAAAAAGAGAAGGGAATAGAAGTATCAAGAAAGCTGCCACAAAACAAAATATCTGTGCAGTTGTCAAAAATTTCGTAATACCGTGCAACAACTGTATTCCGGATGACATGTTGATCTCCTTGAGTCGAGTTTCGCCGCCGTCGTCGAATTGCCCTCGAGGCATGGGCGTGGGTGAGGGCGCGCGGACTCCCTCTCCTTCCATTCAGGGCTCCAATATCGGTCGTGTTGGTGTGGCAAACCCTCGGATTCAGGGTCATTCCTCGCTCCCATCGTCGTTTCCTCCGCTTTATGGCCGCATTGTGAAGGGGTTTATATCCATTCGTCTCTTGGGTCACGTCTCCCCACCGACCGACCGACCGCTTGACATGGCTCAGGGGCGTCTCGGAGCCTTCCAAATACTCGGGAACTGTGAGGATGCTATTGTGCCACGTGGCTGCCGTTGCGTCGCCTCTCTAGTTGTTCTAATGATTATCTGCCCTTCCCTCTAGTGATTATCTTGTGAATAGGGCTGTGTGGCCCAGTTGGTTTAATTTCTAACCCTCTCTCGGTGGGACTTCGAGTGAACGGGTTCCTTATCACGAAGGACAGTTATACATCTGTGTCAGTGTGATGTTGCGCTCTTACATCTGTATTAGGAGGTTTTAATATATATGCATCCATCCATATATATATATATATATATATATATATATATATATATATATATATATATATATATATAACTTGGTTTAATTCCGGGGTTATGATCGACTAGATGCCCCAACAAGAGAGATTCGTTGACATTATGCCTACATTAATTTGATAAGAAATGGATCGGATGTTGACGACATACAGTATCCTCTCTGAAAGGAAACTATATGTGTGGAAGAAAACAGTACTATAAGACGACGTACTTCAAGAGTAACCAAACACAGATCCAGATTCAAATACAAGTAGGTAATAAAAGGGAAAGAGATCTATAAAGATTATTAAAGACTGATGATGCATTCCTGTCCAAGAAGGAACCAAGTTGATAACAGTGGTCGAGAAATCCCAAAAGAAAGAACTACTGGCGGGAAGTCGGCTGGACAAAGGCCAAAGGTAAAGGTTGATGTTAAGGCGGGCTTGACTTCAATAAAATTCC
>NW_028234415.1:4671562-4674062 GCF_977035675.1 Penaeus japonicus | reverse complement strand
GAAAGTCTTTTCGAAATTGTTGTCATCCCAGACTCGGGTGTTTTTTTACTAGTCCTTCAAGAGATTTGAATAAAGAAACGATGCAATTTGAAGTCATAGTGAAGGATGTCGCTTTTCGAGTTTTATTTATTGTCGCTGGTAGGTTTTTTTTTATGCCTTTCTACATTGCACATGGATTTTCTTTGTGGCCTGCCAGGGAAACGAATTCTGTTGGTATAGGTATGCATATACGTACACTCACGCACGCTCACACCCACCCAACGACCCAGCACGCACGCATACACACGCACGCACGCGCACACACACACACACACACACACACACACACACACACACACACACACACACACACACACACACACACACACACACACACACACACACACACACACACAATAAAAAAGGAAAAAAAATCCCCCCAGCCACAACAGGTCATTCAAGGCAGGCAAAGTGCGGTAAATCCGACGATCTGTGAAATCCTTCCTCAGAAGTTGCTGACGGAAGGACAGACAGAGAGTGGGAGATAGAGAGGGAGAGAGCGGGAGATAAAGAGGAAGAGAGTGGGATGTAGAGAGGGAAAGAGCGGGAGATAAAGAGGAAGAGAGTGGGAGATAAAGAGGAAGAGAGTGGGATGTAGGGAGGGAGAGAGCGGGAGATAAAGAGGAAGAGAGTGGGAGATAAAGAGGAAGAGAGTGGGATGTAGGGAGGGAGAGAGCGGGAGATAAAGAGGAAGAGAGTGGGATGTAGAGAGGGAGAGAGCGGGAGATAAAGAGGAAGAGAGTGGGATGTAGAGAGGGAGAGAGCGGGAGATAAAGAGGAAGAGAGTGGGATGTAGAGAGGGAGAGAGCGGGAGATAAAGAGGAAGAGAGTGGGATGTAGAGAGGGAGAGAGCGGGAGATAAAGAGGAAGAGAGTGGGATGTAGAGAGGGAAAGAGCGGGAGATAAAGAGGAAGAGAGTGGGATGTAGAGAAGGGAAGAGCGGGAGATAAAGAGGAAGAGAGTGGGATGTAGAGAGGGAGAGAGCGGGAGATAAAGAGGAAGAGAGTGGGAGATAGAGAGGGAGATAGAGAGGGAGAGAGCGGGAGATAGGGAGGGAGAGAGTGGGATGTAGAGAGGGATAGAGCGGGAGATAAAGAGGAAGAGAGTGGGATGTAGAGAGGGAGAGAGCGGGAGATAAAGAGGAAGAGAGTGGGATGTAGAGAGGGAGAGAGCGGGAGATAAAGAGGAAGAGAGTGGGATGTAGAGAGGGAGAGAGCGGGAGATAAAGAGGAAGAGAGTGGGATGTAGAGAGGGAGAGAGCGGGAGATAAAGAGGAAGAGAGTGGGATGTAGAGAGGGAAAGAGCGGGAGATAGGGAGGGAGAGAGTGGGAGATAGAGAGGGAGAGAGCGGGAGATAAAGAGGAAGAGAGTGGGATGTAGAGAGGGAGAGAGCGGGAGATAAAGAGGAAGAGAGTGGGATGTAGAGAGGGAGAGAGCGGGAGATAAAGAGGAAGAGAGCGGGATGTAGAGAGGGAGAGAGCGGGAGATAAAGAGGAAGAGAGTGGGATGTAGAGAGGGAGAGAGCGGGAGATAAAGAGGAAGAGAGCGGGATGTAGAGAGGGAGAGAGCGGGAGATAAAGAGGAAGAGAGCGGGATGTAGAGAGGGAGAGAGCGGGAGATAAAGAGGAAGAGAGTGGGATGTAGAGCAGGGAAGAGCGGGAGATAGGGAGGGAGAGAGTGGGATGTAGAGAGGGAGAGAGCGGGAGATAAAGAGGAAGAGAGTGGGATGTAGAGAGGGAAAGAGCGGGAGATAAAGAGGAAGAGAGTGGGATGTAGAGAGGGAAAGAGCGGGAGATAAAGAGGAAGAGAGTGGGATGTAGAGAGGGAGAGAGCGGGAGATAAAGAGGAAGAGAGTGGGATGTAGAGAGGGAAAGAGCGGGAGATAGGGAGGGAGAGAGTGGGATGTAGAGAGGGAGAGAGCGGGAGATAAAGAGGAAGAGAGTGGGATGTAGAGAGGGAAAGAGCGGGAGATAGGGAGGGAGAGAGGGAAGGAGGCCATAACACAAGGTGAAGCGTGTCTTGGGTTTCGTTTGTCACCTTGTCTGAGATGTGGGGGGGGGGGGCACTTTCTTCCTTCCTTTTATATCGGTTCTTGTTTGTTTGTTTGTTTGTTTTTATGTGGAAGGGTTTTTTTTTCTTTAAATGAGTGACGTCGATTGTTATCTTTCGTCATCATGGGCGTTGTGGTGATTGCGACTACCGGAGTATCACGTGACTAATTAATCAATGACGCGTTATATAAAGTCTCCTTCAGCCTATTATTACCTCTATCGTTGTGACAACTGCCCGGGGAAAGTCCAATAAAAGTCCTGTTTGCTTCCATTTTCTTTGACTAGCAACTGTTGGTTTCGCCACTGTTGCTAGAACTTTCGTAGACTCCTTTCGAAGATGTTGACTGAGTATGACGGGTATGTAGGAGGATTGAGCTCTGAAGGGTATGGGTTAGTATGCGGGTATTGAT
>NW_028234415.1:4664062-4666562 GCF_977035675.1 Penaeus japonicus | reverse complement strand
CACCTAGTTAGGCATACTTAACAACTACTTGACTTGTTTGGAGGAAAAGCTTTCGGAAAGAAGGGAATTATCAACTTTTTTTTTAAGTTATGGAAAGTTGTTTAAGTTTTGTAAATTGGTGATATTACCGTAGGTATAGATTCCCATACATTTATTTTTGAAACTGGATTTTTTATACACCCGTTGATATAGATACTCTGCATTAAAAAAGATTAGCCAGAAGGTAAGACTGTCGACAGGACAGGACACTCGGCGGAATTTCTGATCATTATTACCCGATCGTCACCAATTATTCTGTAACGGATATACCGCCGATGTTGATCGCATTGATAAATAACTTAGGAGAGTTTATATTATGCAGTTTTGAATGTAGGTTAAGTGTTACTCGGTCTTCAAGTTTATTGTCAATCGTTTCACATTGCGGATTCGTTATAACCAAAGTTCCCAGAGTTCGGATTAGGCGCCGGTCTTAATAAGAGGAACGAGCTTTGACGAGCAGGGTGATGATGTGTCCCTGAGCGGTTATCGGTCTCGTAAAGCGCGGTTATCGCTGATAATTTCTTTGATAATTTCTTTGAGACTCTAGGAGCTGTGATGGCATTTACTTGCAAAAATTGTTAGGTCGTGAAGATCGGTGAAATTTTATACATGTGCAAACCGTGTAAATGGGGCGAGCATTTTAACATAGTTGGATAACGAACTTGTAGAATAATCATTTCGATATAGCTTAAAAGTGAAAAATGTGGTAAATAATCACCGGCAACTTAGGGCCGTTTACATGAACAGTTGACGGATTTATGGATACTTATCCGTGATTCCTCGAGAATTCTAATTTTCTCAGGTATTTTGAAATCTCAGAGCAGAGCCTCGGGTGATCGATAGCAAATGCTGTCTCATCATAACTCAGGAAGAGACAGATGAAATGAGAGAGTGGAGCCAAGGGAGAGATTGAAAGAGAAAAGAGATGCGGAGAGGGAGAGGTTGAGGGAAAGAGAAAGAGGGGAAGATATAAAGCAAGAGAGAAAGAGGGGAAGGTATAAAGCAAGAGAGAAACATGAATATAAAGATAGCATGTAGAGGGGGGATATAAAAAGAGATAGGAGAGAAATAAAGGGGGAAAGAGAGCCACAGTCACCAAAGAAAACTGGGGAAGCGTTTGAGAATAGAAATATTAAGTTGACAAAAAGAGAGAAAGTGAGATGAGTGGCGAGGAGGTGGAAAAGCTGGATTCGGAAAGAAGGAAAGAAAAGGAGAGATAGGAAGGAAAGAAAGGAAGGAGAAAGGGAGGAAAAGGGAGAGAAAGAAAAAGAGAGAGGGAGGAAGAAAGGGAGGTAGGGCGGGGGAAAGGGAGGGAGGGAAGGAGGGAAAGAGTAAACGTAAATGCTGATATGGCGTTTGTGTGTATGCTCTCGTGCTTGCGTTTAATTTGGCTTGCATATTTCATTTTACCTATATCTGTATTTGCACTGGATGTGTGTGGGTGAGAGAGAAAGGGGGAGGGGGAGGGAGGGCGAGTTTGCATATGTGTGTGTGTGTGTGTGTGTGTGTGTGTGTGTGTGTGTGTCTGTGTCTGTGCGCGCGCTCGCATTTGTACATGTGAGTATATTTACTTATGTAGATCTATGTGCGATTTGATATTACTTTTAAATGCATAAGCATCATACAGAATTTAATTTTATTTTATTTTCTCATAAACAATCGTCTTTGTATGTTGTATCATAAATGAGCGCTGAAGTAGTGAAAATATTATAGATGTGTTGTGTACTGTGTTCTGAAGTTCCCTTGAGTTTATCTTTTGTTTTGATAAAAGATTTTGATTATGGGTAGCTCTTATGGAGGCAGAATTTGCTTATTTTCATTTTTACTCATTTGGTTTAATGAATAGAACACGGCTTTGCAAATGTGTGAAATTCAAATGTATTTGCTCTCCGATTTCTTTTCTGTATTTCAAATTTGTCGAAAGCTTGGCCATTGCAATTGCTATTTTTATAATCACTTTTATTATCGTCATCGTCTTCACCATCACCATTATCGTCATCATCACCACTACCATTACCATCATCCTCACCACAATTATCATTCATCGTCATCATTATAATCATATCATATCATCATAACATTAACAGCTTTTGTTCATCACCATCTTTATCTTTGTTTCTCATTATTAGTAGCAATATTGTTTTTGTGTTTATTGTTTATGTTAATACCATTATATTTATTTTCTGTATACACACATGTGTATGTGAACTTGTGTGTGTGCGTTTGTTTGTATGTTTGTGTGAGTGTTTATTTGTATGTGTGGGCAGTCTGAACATCCACTTCTTATTGCACGGTGTTTGTGTTGTGGACCTTGGGTTTCCCTCCCTCTTTATTCTTCTTCGATTCGCTTCCATCAGGCTCACAGACAGTCTGAAATAAAGAGGAGGGTTAAGTGGGGGGAAAAAACAGCAACGTTATTCCTTGCATCTGCGCTTAACTACAGGCGTCGGTTCTGATGATA
>NW_028234415.1:4656562-4659062 GCF_977035675.1 Penaeus japonicus | reverse complement strand
TTTTCTGACGCTCTCCTTTCACGGCACCTTTCTTCATTCTCGTAAGCGAACATCTGCTCCTTTAGCGGACTCGTTAAAGTCCCCCCTCCCCCCAAGCCCCTCCCACCGCCAGTCCACTGTCTACTGATATATTCTCTTGGCTCCTCCTCCTCCTCCTCTTTTCCAATTTTCTCTCTTGTGTTTCGTTGCGTCTGCAAGGCCGTCAAACTCTGGACCCTCGACGTCATAAAGCAGGAAAAGCAAATCAGGTTAATTTTTGAATTAGGAATGTGTGCGTATGTATATGTATATATGTATATATATATATATATATATATATATATATATATATATATATATATATGTGTGTGTGTGTGTGTGTGTGTGTGTGTATATACATACATACATACATACATACATATACATATATGTTTGTGTGTGTGTGTGTGAGCGTTTGTACATATATATGGGTATGTACACACACATAATATATATATACATACATACATACATATATATATATATATATATATATATATATATATATATATATATCCATATATATCTATATCTATATCTATATATATACATACATATATATATATATATATATATATATATATATATATATATATATATAATATTACATCCGACTATGAAAAAACACAATTCATTACACAGAAAATAGGAATTAAAGCAGAAACTCAAACGACTAAATTTCATCCTGATGGACTCGGCTCATGTCTCCTATTTCATGACCAGCGCCACTAATGGGGTAGAGGAGTTACGAAAGATAGAAACACTTAAGTGAATGTTGTGAGTACGTCTGTTAATGGTGTGTAGTTCAGTCATTTATTTTGTAGTTTGTCTGTTTATTCCTGGTGGCTCGCAAGTGTGTGTCGTATAATAGGTAGGTGTTGTTTTTTTCAAGTATCACTCTTGTGTCTATTATTGTAGATGTTTTTTGTTTGTGTTATTGTGGTTGCTACGATCATGGCGTTTTTACTTTTGTTGTGTTATGGTTATTTTTGTTTTATTTATATTTCAGTTGAGTGTTATTAGCAGTATTGATTATTCTACAGCTACTACTATTGTACTGATACATCGCTACTTTTTTTTTTTACACTGCTACCCTCTACTGCAACTATTACTTCTTCAACCACTATAACCGGCACTATTAATCTGTTCTTACTGTTGCAGTGTTGTTATCACCATTAATATTTTCGATGGCTTTCTTTTTCAACAAATTCTTTCTATTGTACTGCTTCAGCTACCATTATTACGATCAACAATATGATGATAATTATGATAATATGATAATGATGCTACTCATAATCATGGTTACAATAATGACGATAGTAATAATCAGGATTATTATTATCATCATCGTTATTGTATATGTTTTTTTTTTTGTCATTATTGAAGTAAATTATTTATCACATTGCCACGTGTTTATTTTTCTCCTCCGAGAAATTTTGCTTCGCCACTCCAGCCTCTCTCCTTTCTCGGATTCCAAGTTCGGTCCGTGAAAGGTCATATTTCCCCGTCTGATTTTATCGCTGGTGGAGATCACGCCCCAGGCATCCGTACCTTACGATTATGGTGGTTCTCAGTCTTTTTTTTTTCCTCTGTCTTATTTTCTGCCTCTTATCACCATCAGGACTATCGAAACTAGCGCCTAAATAGTATCGTATCACCACATCCATAACCATATGTTACACTACCATGAGTTTATTTTCCTTCGCAGATCTTTATTTTTTTTACTTATCTATTTATTTATTTATTTACTTTATTTTTTTTACCCCCTCCCCCATCTTCTTCCGCCTCCTGCTCTCATCAAAGGCTAGAATTCTGCAACACGAAATAGGTCATCGGCACTTGGCTTGTGTTTTGTTGACTTCAGGTGTTCACAGCTGACTCGGGGCTAAAGTATGTTTGAGGTGGTGGATTTTTTTTCTTCTTGTTTTTTTTTCTTTTATTTTCTTCCTTCCCTTCCCTTTTCTTTCTTTCTTTGATTTTGGGGGGTTTGCGTTCTTTTCTTTATTTTGCTGATGGGATTGTTAGTTTTTTTTCTTTTACTTGTTATAGCTTTTAATGTGAGGAATTTTGTTATTCTGTTTAGTTTAAGTAATTCCTAAGCCAATTATATGGCAGAGTTAAAGAGGCGACGGAATGGCAGTGGTTGCCATCGCCTTCCTAACGGAAAAGTTACTAAAGTTCGTATTTATTTTTTTTACTATTGGCGACGAGTGAATAACTTCCCCTTGGAAAACGATTTAGAACTGATTTATGGCTAGTGTGTGCAGGTTGCATTTTATCGGAAAAGAGGGAATTGCAGCCGAGGATGGGTGTCTAATGCCCAGTCTGCATCATGAGCTAGTGATCGTTTTCTTAAAGCAACAGCAGTCAGATTAGGCGCTGATAGTTATGCCAATGATTTCTGATTTTAGCTGTAAGATTGATAATGAACATGTTAATAGTAATGGTCATAATGATAATAGTAATGATGATAATTATGATG
>NW_028234415.1:4646562-4651562 GCF_977035675.1 Penaeus japonicus | reverse complement strand
CTCTTTCTCTCCCCCTTCCTCTCCCTCCCTCCCTTCCTCTTCACCCTCCTTTTTCCTCGTTTCATTTTGTCTTCTTCCCCCTTCACTTCCCTCTCTCTTTCTCTTCCCTTCCTCTTCCTCCCCCCCTTCCTCTTCACCCTCCTTTTTCCTCGTTTCATTTTGTCTTCTTCCCCCTTCACTTCCTCTCTCTTTCTCTCCCCTTCCTCTTCCTCCCTCCCTTCCTCTTCACCCTCCTTTTTCCTCGTTTCATTTTGTCTTCTTCCCCCTTCACTTCCCTCTCTCTTTCTCTCCCCCTTCCTCTTCCTCCCTCCCTTCCTCTTCACCCTCCTTTTTCCTCGTTTCATTTTGTCTTCTTCCCCCTTCACTTCCCTCTCTCTTTCTCTCCCCCTTCCTCTCCCTCCCTCCCTTCCTCTTCACCCTCCTTTTTCCTCGTTTCATTTTGTCTTCTTCCCCCTTCACTTCCCTCTCTCTTTCTCTCCCCCTTCCTCTTCCTCCCTCCCTTCCTCTTCACCCTCCTTTTTCCTCGTTTCATTTTGTCTTCTTCCCCCTTCACTTCCCTCTCTCTTTCTCTCCCCCTTCCTCTCCCTCCCTCCCTTCTTCTTCACCCTCCTTTTTCCTCGTTTCATTTTGTCTTCTTCCCCCTTCACTTCCCTCTCTCATCTACCCGAGCTTAGTGCTTGCGCAAAATGCACACTTGTGACTTACGTCTCTCCTCCTTTCTTCTTTCGTTGCGCCCTCTTCCTTTTTCACTCAAAAAGTTTTATACAATTTTCTAGTTTTAATTTCTTTTTTCAATTAGCTCTGTTCCATTCACTTTTCCCCCCTCGAAAACTAGTTGCAATTTATTTTTATTAAAAAAGAAAGATAAAACGTTGAAAGTACTAATTCATTCCTCCAGAATTTCACAGTTTGACGTGATAAAATAAATTGCGCATACTTTTTGAGTCGTCGCAAACTTCGCACGATGTATGAGATCAAATTTGCTGTTTTGTATTTTTTTTTTCCTTCTTGTAGTATCGCCTCCCCCCCCCTTCGTAATATCCCCCCTCTACCCCCTTTACACTTATCCTCTTAAATTCAATTGTGCCTGATATCACCTGTCCCCGTCCATTAACGCTAGCCGTGCCGTGTTTCCGATCATCTTTCTCTTTCCTCTATTTATCTTTTGGGCGGATTTTTTTGTCGTTCTCTCTCTCTTTTTCTTTCTTTCTCTCTCTTTCTTTCTCTCTCTCTCTCTCTCTCTCTCTCTCTCTCTCTCTCTCTCTCTCTCTCTCTCTCTCTCTCTCTCTCTCTCTCTCTCTCTCTCTCTCTCTCTCTCTCTCCCTCTCTCTCTCCCTCTCTCCCTCTCTCCCTCTCTCCCTCCCTCCCTCCCCCTCTTTCACCCTCCCTCCTTCCCTCCCTCCCTCCTGCTCTCCCTCACAGACAGCAAATAACGCGTTTCTCCTCTATGTGCTTTTTAAAATCCCTCACTCCATTCTTCCCTTCGCGTAACCTCAAGAAGGATTCCGGGAAGAAAAGAGACAGAGAGGCATTGGGAGAGACTCGGGTTACCGCCTCTCCATCCCAGCCTCCTTCCGAGAAGCCAAGACACAAATAACCTTACCGCCCCCTACCGCCCCCTACCGCCCCCTACCTAAGGTCTTCCATCGTGACCACTCGAGCCCTCTGCCCTTCCGCTAATGTGGTCCCGGCTCGATGCCATCCGATCGCGCGCCGCTGCTCGTCGAGACTCTTGCAGGGAGGGTGTAAATGTGTGTCTGGGAGGGTGGGTGTGGGGGGGGGAAAGGTTTGTGTGTGTGTGTCTGTGTCTGTGTGTGTTTATTCATGTTTGTTTGTGTTTCCTTGTGTGTTGGAGGGGGGGAGGGGGGATTTTTGTATGTGTGTCTGTGTCTGCGTGTGTGTTCACTTTTGTTTGTGTTTTCTTGTATCTTTGCGTGTGTGTGTGTAAGTGTGTATGTCTGTGTCTGTGTTTTCGTATTTTCACCCCTTCAACTTCTCTTTATAGTAGGATCGGTGAACTTGCAAAGAGCCGAATTCCATTGACTGTTTCCGTGCAGTTGCGTGTGTCCACTAGTCGTTCTCCGGCGATGCTATTTCGTGGGTAACGATTTCACTTACACCTAATGGGAGGGACATTGTCGCCGGAACAGATAAGTAGGCATTGCAGAAACTGTGAGGGAGATGAAGTCATTCAACGAGTTAGGAAAGAAAATTAAAAACGAAGAACTTGTATAGGCGGTTGACGATGGGGTTACGGATGATTATTTGAAAGAAAAGAGAGAAAACAAAACAAATCTTGGGGACGAGCAGAGGAGCTACAAGCTATTTCAAACAGTAATCGTTATTAAAAGTAACAGATATGTGGAAATGTTACGGTGTGTGAGTGAGTTTGTGTGTGTGTGTGTAATACATATATATATAGATATAGATATTGCTTTATAAATATAGATATAGATTTCCAGAGTTATAGATATGACATTTTAGTATTACTTATTGCATAAATTCAGTTTGACGTTATACGATTTGATGAAAATCTCTTTCTCTTCTTCTTCTTCTTCTTCTTCTTCCCTCTATCTCTCTCTTCTCTCTTCTCTCTTCCCCCTTTCTCTCTCTCTCCCTCTCTCCCTCTCTCCTTCGCTCCCTTTCTCCCTACACTGGTAATGTTAGTATTTTCGGGTAATTTCTTTGGGACTGATTTAATGGCATTTCCCTTTATTTTGACAGTAAAAAAAATGTCAGCGATAAGGGCATGATAAGACACCAGTATTTTTTATATTATTACTTTCATAACCTATCGTATTGTACTTAAATATATTAATGAGATTCCATTTAATCATATTCCTATTTTGTTCTTTTCAGGTAAGTATTGGCTGAGCAGTGGCTGACAGTTGTTGCTTTGCATTTGCTGACTCCTTGCATAGTTGTCCTTGTGGTAAGTTACATGATCAAGGTTGATAAATCGAGTAATGCCCGTTAAAACTCTACGGTATCGCGAAGCCACATTTCACTATGTAAGTAAAATACGTGTTATTGTTGTTGGATGTATCGTCTAGTATAGGCAATTATATTTATGACGAAGAAAGAGTGAAAATGTTTTAATTAACGACTGTCATACGATAGAAACCTGTGACAACTTTGTGTACTTACTCCAGCAACCAGAAGAGTGACTTTTCTTTTCTTTTTTTAATCGGAGGAGACATTTTTGTGTGTTTCCCTCGGCGGCGGAAGGAGTGCAAGAACCGTTGTCACAAAGCATCCTTTGCAACCCAGCTGAGTGGAACGGACTCTGCAGACGTTCGCTTGTAATGGTCTCGTCTTTGATACATATTTGTGCTCCACTTACGCGCCCGGCCGTGATACTGACGGCAGATCTTGTAGTCAGTCGAAGGCGATGTTCTTTGTGTTTGTGGACCTGTATGTACGAGGATATTATGTAAGAAGGGTGTGTGTGTGTGTGTGTGGCCATGTGTGCATGTGATTTATTCGTCGATTTATATATGTATTTATATCTACGTTTGCATATATATGTGGAAAATCAAATCGAATACTTTATTGAATATCAAAGTAAACTTTATCTTGTTTCGGAATGGCATATGGAAGTTCACCAAGAAAAAACTACATCCACTACTCAGTGTATATGAATAGAGTAATTATTTTAAGATATGATTTTATACATGTTGGTTCCATTTGTAAAATGTTTAAATGCATTTTTGACGATGCAGTTAAACCTATATCTCTGCGAATTGAAAATGATCCTTATTCAAAATCGGCAGGTGAAATTCGGCAATATTACCGGCCTGCATCCATAAAGGAATATTGATCCTTGCATATCTAACAGATGGGAGCGAGAAAACGGTGACGGGTGTCTTTTGTACAGTTCGGCATAACGGTGATTCTGCAGTCGGGTCCCGTTTTGGCCGCACGTTGACCGGCGCTCGGTCACTTGCACGGGAACGCTATGACCGGGGTGTGGTTGACGATAGACCTTTCTCTTCGACGGATGAATGGGAAATATTTGCTTCTAATCTCAAGTATTATTAGAGGTAAATGACATAGTCTCCGCCAATGTACTGCGTGTGTGTATTCGTGTTTTCCAAGCAACGCGATCCTTAACTGCGAGGGAGAAACATCAACTGGTTCGCCACTGGTCTTTAATCGTGGCTTGCGGGACTTACCTTATTAATACGTCCGTTGGAAGAAGCGCTCAACTCGAGAAGCGAACGGTAAAGTCCATTTCCCAAATTGCTCCTTGGCCCTCCCCGGAGCTTCTAATGCACATAATGCTGCACCTGGACCAACACTGTTAAACTTCATCCCCATGGATAGCGCCCTAGCTTCTCTCGATGATGGCCCAATAGGCGCAGGAATTGAAACCAACGACGAGATTCGCCCAGAAGAGATGTATCAATAACCCCTGAATTCATGTGAGAAAAGAATACGAGAAGAATTTTCGTCTTCATCCTCCCTGCTCTCCTCCTCGGCTCCCCCTTCCCGTGGCGCGTGTGAGCCAGGCTACTGGAACATGGCAGCTTCAGACCCCTGGTGGCCACGGTCCGCACTAGACGTACCAACGCGCTCGCTTACGAGCCCAGTGCAGAGAGCCGCTTTCCCGTTCCCTGGATTACATACCGCTATTCTCTCTACGGAAGGTGTCCAGAAATCATGTTAGTTGTGTTGAAGAATTAATTTGGGTTAATATCCGATGATGTGTATCAGGAAGATCGATCGGGCGCAGTTTAGAAAAGTGTTGTGAGATGATATTCTGAAGATGATGTGATTGATATGACTGCAAAGGCAGTTTAATGAACTATTAAGAGAGATGCTTATGTGAAAGTGAAGAGTGTTTTTTTGTCAATATGTGTAACACGAATCAGTGGCAGTATGTCCATCAGATATTACTGAATAGTTGTGTTAAAAATGAAACGGTGTTTTTCTATATCACAGAAACTTTATTTGATATAAGTGAAATACATTTCAGTCACCTGAAGTGTTGACAGTGT
>NW_028234415.1:4629062-4631562 GCF_977035675.1 Penaeus japonicus | reverse complement strand
AAAATATAATGGAAAAGTAATATGCAATTTGAATGTTATATATTTTCACGGACGGAACCGTAGGGAAGAGAAAATCATATTGTGCAATAAACGTCAACATGTATCAAAGACACGAACTCAAGGGACTGACGTCATAACGTATCTGAGGACGTTAAAAGGAAGTTATCTTTAAAAGAAAAGAATATAAAGCATTTCAAGTATACAGCGATAGTTTGTAAGAAAACTCTCGTATAATTATCATGCATTTGAAAAAAGAACATGATATATATATATATATATATATATATATATATATATATATATATATATATATATATATATATATATATATATGTATGTATGTATGCATGTATGTATGTGTGTATGTGTGTATGTGTGTATGTGTGTGTTGTGTGTTGTGTGTTGTGTGTTGTGTGTTGTGTGTTGTGTGTTGTGTGTGTGTGTGTGTGTGTGTTTGAGAGAGAGAGAGAGAGAGAGAGAGAGAGAGAGCAATATCACGACAAAAAGTTTAACATGACTGCCACTTGCACTGAATGCTTGGTATGCATACGCTCGCACACACACACACACACACACACACACACACACACACACACACACACACACACACATATATATATACATACACACATACATACATACACACACACACACACACACACACACACACACACACACACACACACACACACACACACACACACACACACACACACACACACACACACACACACACACACACACACACACACACACACACACACACACACACACACACACACACACACACACACACACACATACACACAAACGAATGAATGTTCGGATGTTTTTAAAAAATTATTATCGAGTGCTGGTGCATTCGATGACCTCGCCACGGTGATGGGGCGGGAGTCCGGTGCAGCGCATGCAGTTACGAAGTGTTATTGTAGCAACTTTAAGGAACTCGGACAATAACAACTAATCTTGAGACGAGGAAGCTCTACCTGACACACCGGAACGCACGAGTGGGAAGTTGTGTGTCTTTTCCCCCCCTGAGAACGGAAGCACGGTTTCATGTGAAATGGAGTCCCCTTGTGTTGTCTGCGCGGAGGAGGAGAGGAAGAAGCCCCGGCGCTCTCCAGGATTTGTAGGGAAAGTAGGGACCGGCAGGGGTGGTGTTGTCGTCTACACCTGCCGTGCTATATGACGTCGATTATTTCTCCCGATATCATTATCTGCACGGTTGTGTATCGCTGGAACTCGTCCTGGCAAAAACATGTCATAAACGTTGGTTGCACAACGGAGTGTTTGAGGTTGTTATGCCTATCTTTCTAACGTATCCTGGGAGCACACACAGACAAAAACACACGCACACGCACACATACATACTTATCAAAATCATACATACAAACGAAAGGGAAATAAAATAAGGGTCCAGATGTGATGTTGGTGACAACGGAATAAAACATAAAGAAATAAAGAGATAAAGAAAAAGGATAAATAAAGGAGGAACTCCGTTACAGGCGATGGCAAGTGAGGTCCAGTGGGGAGCTGAGTGCGCGGAATTGAAAGGGACCGCGATGGAGAGGCCAGATTTAGAATATATTGCTTTCAGGCATATTTGTAGCGGAGGAGAGCGGGCCAGGATGGCAGTGCAGTTGCAGAGAGCCACATGAGGCTGTCATGACCTGGGAATGATAGCGAGAGAGGCAGCCGGTGCTGACATAGCTGGGCGGGAGGAGGGGAGGGGGCTAAGGTACCGATATTCCAAGGGCGGAAGACTGTCAGATCTTAGATATCTTTCTCTCATGAATTGTCTGTCTCTATTAACTCCATTATTATTTAGTTTTTATATTAAGTTGTCTTACTCATTTTACGTTTTCCTAAAGGGGAGTAGAGGTGGCGGTACTCCAAGGGGTAAAGAGTGTTAGGCCCTATTTCCCATTTATTTTAGATTTTCTTTCATAAGTTGTCTGTCTTTATTACCTCCATTATTATTCAGCTTTTTTCGGTATCGTTTGTATCATTCTAATGTTTTCCTATTAGGTTCTCTTACTCCTTCTACGTCCTCTCTTAAATCCAGCCATTATGGAAACTTCGCCCGACTAGCACGCCCGAGCGAACCCTTCCGCCCGGGTTAACCGAGGGCCGCACTCACCAACCTCCCACCGCGCTATTAGTGAGGTATTATGACTGTAATAAGTAATTACGCTCCGCCAATCAGGCAGACTGTCGGGGCCCCACAAGCATTGACAGGCGGACATGAATTTCGCATATTGTTTTTTTTTTTTTTTTTTGCCGATCCTTGTCTCGACTGCGAATTGTTGCTCGTTTCTTTTCGTTTGCCAAAGTCACGTCATGTATGCATGGATGGGCAAGTAAATATGTATGTTCGAGTGTGGGAGCAGAAGCCCACGTATGTTTGTACGCGTATGTTTATTCATACTTTTACGCTGTAACGTGTTTTGTTCATTGCCCTGTTTTATGCACTTGTTTGTGGAACTCTTAATGTGTCAAT
>NW_028234415.1:4586562-4599062 GCF_977035675.1 Penaeus japonicus | reverse complement strand
AACGATCATAAACTCGGTATAAGCGTAGTTGCATGGCCTTGAGAGAGGACACACAGTCCGAGGGAAGAGTTGAGACGAAGGGGCTGCAGGATCGACGCGTCTAAAGAATTCGATCGTGTTTACACTTGTGCTGAGAGCTCTCCGAGGGGAATCATGCGAGGAAGGCCTACTGCATGGCATTTTCCTCTCGTCATTCAGGTTTTAGAAAATGTCTGATATATTTATATATTTATTATATGTTTATATGTATATTTGCAAACACAAATGTCCTGGATGATTAGCTAGCTTATGCAGTTTTGTAAGTTCCGAATAACTTTCTTTTCATGAATATTTTCGTTTGGGTGAAAAATTGGGAGGGGAGGGGGATAAAAACTTCTTAACATAGACAATGGAACTAGGATCCAGCATGTGTATAAATAATTAAGCAAAGTAAAGGTTTACAATACTTTTGAAAAGATAATTGCCATTCTATCAAGTATTTATATGACTTGTTCATGGAAAAGGTAACCTGTATTCATTTAAATGAATGCCGCAAACAAATTCCACCTAATTAAAGTTGTAAACCACATTCCCCACTGAAATGCGAAGCTATCATTTTAACGTTTGCAATGGCGACAGTATCTTTAAGAGGTTTTCAAGATGTCGTTATTTTGTTTTATATTTTTGTTTTTTTTAGAAACAATGTCTGTCTGTCTTGTCCGCTTAAATTCAGGCACGAAAATGGCATTTTTGAACCTTGTCTTTTGAGATACGGAATATTTCTCTCGCATAGGTTTTACAACGCATATTGAAGTTTTGTTCATCGGGAGACTCGATCAGAATTGGTCTGATTTTGTTTAATCGTGTGACTGATTTTTCTTGCTGCGATGGAACGATGGCGAATATAACAAAACCCCACCAGATGAATAGAATCTTTTAGCAAGAAATTAAAAAAATATATATATATATTCCCAGCCTCACACTACCAGCAGCGAAGTGAACCTCAATCCGCTGATGAATTAAACTTTGGGATTATCCCTTGTGGTATCAAGAAGTTTCTAAGATATTCAGCTCACGCCAGGTGGGCTTAAGGGGAAGGCGAAGAGGCGCAGTACTGTACGCTGTCTGTGGCATTGGTTGCACGCATGATTCTGCACTTCTGCTTTTGCTGGTTGTTCATTGGATGATGGCATATTTATTTAGAGAGGTATAGAGAGAGAGAGAGAGAGAGAGAGAGAGAGAGAGAGAGAGAGAGAGAGAGAGAGAGAGAGAGAGAGAGAGAGATTGATTGATTTTGATTTTGATATGTTTATTCATACTATATACATTGTATACACATGAATAGGCATAGGAACTATGCTTAAATAAATTGTACAGTTCATGTTAGATTCTGAGATATACATTGTTGGTAAAGCAGATATTACTGTGACCCTGTCAATTAATAAGCTAGGGCAAAGCTATACATAAGACATAGTAGTGCAAGTATATCACTCTAGAGAGGCCTTGCAATTTTATCTATTACAGGCAAAGTCCTTGTGTTTACGTAATATATCTGATAAAATGCCGACGAAATTCTTCAATTAGTGGTCAAGGGTGTGTGAATAGGGCTAACTGCACAACTTGCATTCAGTTCCCCCAGCATTGTTTGAAACACTATACTCCCAGCAATATTTGTAGCCAAGCCGTAACCTTGCGGTCACTACATCAAGCTGTCTCGTAACTCTGTTTGTACTGCCGTAGATATGCCTTGTCTTGGACATAGCATTAAGGTGAATTATTGATCTGCTTGTGTCTTGCTCAACATTTCTCTCGGTTTCAGCCTGAGTGGAGAGCTTTTTCTTTGTGATCTTACGTACATGTTCAGTTGTTACACCAATGTCATACTCAATAGTATCCATATGACTGCATGATCTAGATAGAGCATCGGCTATATCGAGAGAGAGAGAGAGAGAGAGAGAGAGAGAGAGAGAGAGAGAGAGAGAGAGAGAGAGAGAGAGAGAGAGAGAGAGAGAGAGAGAGAATACTATACTAGTGTGAACAGCCCATGCTATCACCTCCATATCGTCTAAGCGTTAGTGTCCTTAAGGACCTCTTGCATTATGCTTCTATCGATCTTTCCTCTCTTCAGAAGTTGGGAATTGTATGGAACGTGTGTTACTTAGTTTAAGAAAGCTTTTGTTTTGCAAGTAAATTATAGTTAATTAGGATGAAAAGGACTCTTTTCACCTTTGTCTAAAGAGAAGCCTTGCCTGTATTTGTGTATAGAGGCATCGATTTATATAGAAACAAAATTTACCGTAATATTTCACTTATAGTTCCAAGGTATAAAAAAAAACATTGCCTCAGCAACCCCAACAGTTTCACAAACCCCTTCCGCCCAAGTCACTCATTTAAACGAAAAAAAAGTAAATTCGTCTTTTCACACTTATCTTGGTGTGTGGGAAGAAACCCAGAAGTCTCGAGTTCTTCTTGCTCCCTGATGATGATCACTCACGCGGGGCTGCCTCGTCTCCCGACCTCCTCCCCTTCCGGCGTGATGGATGGGCGGCGCGGGCGGCGGGCGAGGGGGCAGAGAGGACACTCAGGTAAGATGTGAGCAAAGTTAACTTGCTCTTAGTGGGGAAAATTACTCGGGAAGTGAATGCGGAGAGGGTGGAACAGCTGTGGCCAAAGGTTGAGCCGCAAGGAGACACGGGTTAAAGTGGCATTGGGAATGGGAAAGGGTCAAGTGGTAATGGTGATACTTAATGGTTTCGGTGGTGGGGTTCAACGAGTTCTGGATTAATGAATGAAGTTGGAAAATGCATTTCTTCCGAGATCAAGGAGCAGTTACTTATGTAAAAAAAATGCAATTGATGCTTGCTTGTGTAAGTTCGAAAGAAAGAAAGAAAGAAAGAGAGAGAGACAGATGTAAGTCCGAGATACAGAGGGAAAGGGAGCGGGGATGAAAAATAGATGACGCATTGAATTGGAAAGGGAGAGGCGAAGTGAAGGAACCAGAAAGAGGCGAACGTGGAAATATGATTTGATTTACGAGACGTGGGGATGAGACAGAAGAGACAGAGAGCTTGGACCGAATTCATATAAAAAAGAGACTAACAATTAATATTATATAATGTGGGTGCAAAATTGGGCCATGGCGGTAAATTGTCGAAGGTTGTTAAGATTTTTTTTTTTTTCCTTCTGGTAAGGATATTGCATGATCGGCGCGAAGATGATTTATGATTTTATTACGTGTTACCTCGTTTCTTCAATAGAAATGTTATCGGCTCAGCTAATACTATCATCCTAGTCTTTCTGATTACACCAATGCGACAAAAGATGTGAACGGAACTAAGCACACACTTGAGCATCTCAATCTCATCAACTTTCAATTCGATCTAAGAGAGTATTGAAAAAAAAACAACGTTATTTATATACAAGCTTCCCTACTTGAAGGTCTTCCTAAGATCCTCCGAAAAGACTATCAATCATAGCGCCTTCTTGGAGAAAGTAGAACTCCCTAATGGATTTTACGATCGCTGGCACGCAATTTGGATAGACAAATGCGAGCACTTTCCGCCGCCCTTCCCGCCGCCCTTCCTCCCATCGAAGGAACATTACTTGGTTCGGGGAGGTAGAAATTGCGTGTCGTAAGCGCCGCGAAAACGTACTTCTGAATTCACGTCTGATGCTATCATTATGTGTTCTTTATATGATTAGCTATAATGTTGTTTGTTTGCTTTAAATATTCGAATTTATTTTCATTGTTGGCGAATGTGGAAAAGAAGAATTGTTAATATATATATATAAGTATTTGTGTGTGTGTTTTGTCTGACAGGAATTTTGGTTAGTGGTTAGATTTTGTTTGTCTTGTGTTTCAGTATCGGTGGTGATAGAGATGAACTGATTGAAAAAAGATGGTCTGTCAGTTAAAGTAAGCGGCCAAAGTTTGGAAAGTTATTTCAAATTAGAGATTTTGTTAAGGATAAATTATGTTCTTAGTTTCGAAATCGTTTAGGAAATTATTCTCTTTTTTCTTACCTGGTCGTTCCAAGAATATATAGAAGCAAAAACCGTGCTCCGATTCCACGTACAGACCCTCCTTACGAAGCAAAATTAACCTTTATTAGATACATTTTTATTTATACTATTTTCGACAGAATGTTGAGAGAGGGAAAGAGAGACAGAGAGAGTGAGTGAGTGAATAAGTGAATGAATGAGAGAGTGAGAGAGAGACAGAGAGAGTGAGTGAGTGAATAAGTGAATAAATGAGAGAGTGAGAGAGAGGGAAGGGGGGTAGGGGAGGGAGAGAAGGAGAGGGAGCTTGAATACTAGACTTCTTCGAATATGAAAGCCATAGTGTCGATCCAGGAACAAGATGCAAAGTCAATATCAAATCCTTTCCAGTAGTAGAAGATCCATTCAGATACTCTCGATGGCAGAGCTTAAGTGGAATGTAAAAAGGTTAATCCGGCAGTCACGCGTTTTACTCACTTCGGAATGGGGTTCTTGAGGCAGGTCGTGTAGACAGCGGATTCAGCATCATGGCTGTGTTATGGTAGGTGCTGATTGTAGGGATTTACTCTGTGGCACTTTTTTTAAAACAGTGTCGTAATAGATAGTTTTTGATAGTATTTAAATGTATATTTTATAATGTAAATCTTATATATTTCATGTTTATTTCACCCAGTAGTAAAGAAGGCATAACTAAACCGGTCTGTATCGAAGAAAACGAACGCCGTATAGTATACGTGACGAAATAGGTTTTATTGAGATTTTTATGCTGTCGTATCCAGAAAAAAAGTGATGTTTTCTAGTTGAATATGTAGATGTGGAGTCTTTACGAGTCTCCGTTATATCCCAGGACACAACGGAAGGAGTGGAATGTCTTGAACCTCGTCAAGGCCAGCGCTGACTTGCCTGGGCTTGTGGATTTGTCACCGTAAAAGCGATCACGAGAAAGTTACCGGAATGATAAAGATGTATTGTGTGAAAATATTCATTCTCCTTTGGCTCTTTGGTTGTTGTTTTGTTCACACACTCTCGGATCATTCACTTTTATTTATGCAAACGAAGAGATCAGAAATGTTCTCGGGATTATTTCAGTCGGCGTGGAAGCGGGCGGGCGAGAGGGAGGCGAGAAACAGGATCATCTTCGATTTCCTTTATCAGAGTTGGTATTTCTGCTTCGGTGCTGAACGAGAGCTCGGCCTACGTGTCAGCAGCAGCCTTGGGGATGTTTCATTCGGATATCAGGTGGCTAGCCTAGGGGTGAGGGGGGGGGGGGAAGGCCCGTATTTGCATTTCATAGAAAACATACCGAACTATTGTCTCCGTAGAGGCTTCTTATGAAAATGTGTATTCATACTAATTGAAAATAAACGGCCCATGGTTTTAATGAACATGAATGTGCACACCGTGCGCATACCACTTTCATTTGTTAAAATTATGAAATGGATAGTAGGGTTGTAAGAGTGACACTTGCTTATTTAGGGATAAGATATCACACACATACGAAGTTCCTATACATAATTACAACATAATATCCACTAAGCAAAGTCTATCATGAAATCGGTACTAAATTCTAGCTCCACTTTAGATACATTAATGAAGGCACGTGTCACCTTGAAATACATTTGAATATAGATACTAATGGGAATGGAGAAGTCAGGTGAGTGATATCTAACAAACAAACAAACAAAAAAAAACGTAATTGTTCCGATCTGTTTATTTTTCTTTGGTGTTGTCTTCGCTTTTCTCTTTTGGTTTTACAGAACATGATATTACATTATAAACACGTCCGTCTCAGATTTCAAAATCAATAATTTTAAAATTGAAATGATCACAAAGCGAATAAGATGTATTAGTTAATCCGCTATCTGTAATGCATACCGACATTTGTACCGACACTGGGCTGTCCCAGATAAAAATGCATTTGCCAAAGAAATAGCAATACTAAACAACTATGGATAAGAAAGTAAAAGAATCACTAGCAAAAAAAAAGATGGACAGACGAAGAAAAATAGTCCAGATTATGATTCTTCTCAAACGCAGACAAGCTTCCCAGCATCCGGGACGGCGGGAAAACAAAGTAGCACAAAAGTCTGCGTACAACAGAGTGGAAGCAATTAGAAGACGCAGCAGGAAAATGTGGAGTCGAGACGGGAGCGAGTTATCTTCGGCCGGAAGTGTGCATTTTTGTGACTGCAGATTCTCGACTCGATGCAGTTGCCCCTAAAGACTTGCTTTGTTTTTTATTTCATTTGAGATTCATGTTCGTTTTTTCTTTCGTGTATTCCTTTTATGGATTTTTTTTTATTTATCATATGAAAGGGTCTGTAGTATTTTTTTTTTATCACATGAAAGGGTCTGTAGCACATGCAACACTGTGTTGGCTTATGGGCTTAGCCGAAAGATAGTCATTCCGTTTCATATCGTCATTGCTACGTTGCCCCAAAGCGTTTAGTTCGGCCGCTTCCTACACCGTTATCGCTGGGCAAATTAATCAAGATTATACCACCCTCCTTGAAAGAGTCTATTAATCTTTATTTCTTTTGCAGAGGCCATTTTCTTCGGTCTGTCCACAATTAACAAATCAAAAGTTGGAAATAAGTCGTCAGTGTTTTGTATGCATAACTGCGCAGTTTCGTGACAGTCTTGGATAAATCTGACAAGTCAGAACTGCGAAGTTAGCAAAACAAAATTACTGTAGCAAATGGCGGCTCTCGGGAAAATCCTCGTAATCCCGTGGGAATGGCCTCAGCCCTTTTAGATTATGTGGCCCGACAGCCTCGCGTGAGCCTCGCCCGGTAGCGTCTCCTGTTAGATTTTAATCGAATGTGAGAGATATAAAATGTGTTTGTAGTTGTGTCCGTGCATATATGCGCACACACGCATGTGTGTGTGTGTGTGTGTGTGTGTGTATGTATGTGTATATATATATATATATATATATATATATATATATATATATATATATATATATATATATGTATATATTTATATATACATATATATATATATATATATATATATTATATATATATGTATATGTATATATTTATATATACATATATATATATATATTTATATATACATATATATATCTATATGCATATACATAGATGTATTGATGTGTATATGATTTTATTGTTTTATTCATTTATACAAATCTTTATGTATGCGTGTGTGTGTGTTTTATACGTACATACACACCGTATGTGAATGTGTTTTTTTGTTTGTATAAACAATAAGATATACTCATCTAACCAGGGGGTGTTCCAGAATAAAACGACAATGAAAAGGCGGGCTGGAAACCCCCAAGAAAGGTTGAGATGCTGATAATTTTGGAAAATAGGAGAAGATCTATAGCTTTCGAAAATAGATTTTTTAATGAGGATTGAAAAAGTTAAATGACTCGCAAAGTTCTAAAGCCTATCTTACTGAGACCCTCCTAGAAAAAAACAAAAAAACTTAATTATTTTAACAATATGCTTTACCCTTTTTTTTTAGAAGCCTATGAAATACATTTGTACGTGTTTAAGCATGCTTGAATGTTGAACGTAAAAGGATGAAGAAAATCCAGCTCTGCATATCAAAGTCAGTCGCCGTGATTACGACAAGCCAGTAAAAAGATAAGAATTGCTTCCTGCTCGAAAGTGCGCCGAGGAAACGAGCCTGAGCCAAACAGACGCCCTAAGACGTTGCCCTCGAGTCGTTTTTCTCCGAGCAAGACAGGTAGTGGAAACCGTTGAGGCCGTGCAGTGAGGGGGGAGGGGCGTTGCCGTCCGTTTAGATGGTGTTTGGTCGTTTGGGCGATAGGCCTACTAGTAGCTAGTGAATTAAGTCATATAATTCTTCCCTGTTTTATGGGGGGAAGAGCTTTGCCTTTCATGCTGGGGAGACTATGTGGATAGTTGGTGATCTATGTAGGTACAAATTTATGAGTGTTATTTACATTTACTCGCAGTTTCTCATATGTATGTGTATACATACACACGCACACACACATGTCATTGTTACCGTTTTAATGCAGCTCTAGTATATTTATCTAGTTTAAGGTAATAACTTTCATATATAATGATTTTTTTTTCGATTGCAATTCTTTATGTTAAGATTTATGTTTTTATTTAATGTTTTAGATGGCTACTGGCATTTCTATAGACCGTACATTTATTCTACAAAACTATAAGTTGAGTACAATATACTGTTAAAAAAAATCTTATATATTGTTTGTGTCATGTAAACATAATAAACGTACTTTGGTTTAATAACCCCTATTATCATGCTGTATTGTTAGGGTTTATAGATAAATGTAAATTACCGTTTAAACTGTCCTATAGCCTATTGCTTCTACTTATCTCAATTAGCCATGAATGAGGTATTTCTTAAGTAAGTACATATACACATGGAAATTATTACGCAATGCTACAAGAAGCGACATTGTTTACCTCTGGTTCCTTACTTTTGGATTATAGTTTATAATTCACTGGTGAGTCGAAGACGCTCTCTCGACAAGGCAATGCAATGCAATGCAATGGACATATACTAAACTGCCTCCTACATAGCATCAAGCAGGTCATTTCCGATGATTTATCTTCTGGTTATTATTAAGAGTGATACAGGTGTTAGGTTTATGTAAGCACACGAGCCAGACTTACATTCAAGAGAAATCTTATTCTATGTTTTGATGGCAGTGGGCTCTGAGTGTTTTGGGTAATTTAGTAGTAGGCCATGATCTTTATAAAGAAAGGTAACCATGACACAGGGAACCTCACACCCCACCATTATGAGACCATTTCTATAATTTATATGCTGTGGCCGGCGTCGGGCTCTTTCCTTTTGTGAAATGAATTCCCGAGACCACAGAATGCTTTTATTGTATTTTTGTTACTTTCATTAATTGATCAAGATCTAGAATTCACCTATTGAACACTGAAAGCATGAGATTTTGGTAATTCGCGTACATAAGCTTGGACATTTGTAAGCAAGTGCACCACGAAGTTGTTAATTTATTAATATGACAGTCCGCATACAAAATTAAGCGGAATCATCATACCATACCTCTACATTTATGACTAAAGTAATCGATTGATTTATATATAATTTATGAATTCAATAAAGGTAACAGTATTTGCCATATTCAGATATATAACTTCCAAAACAAAATCAAAGTCGCACTCGTTTTTTTTTTTTTTTTTTTTTTTTTTTTTTGTGTGTGTGTGTGTGTGTGTGTGTGGTAATATTCAGTCTTCCAGAACTGAAGCCTCTCTGGGGCTTTCGTCTCTAACTTACCGCTTATTTTACCAAGTGCCTGTCTTGTCGCCCACTCGCTCTCTCAGTTGAGGAATGACATCGTGTAAAAAAGTATATATATATATATATATATATATATATATATATATATATGTATATATATATATATATACACACACACATATATACGTTTATAGAGTGTAAAAGTAAATGGCCAGACATATGACCGAGTTACACCCTGGCTCTATCCGATTTGCTGTCCATCAGACCCATTGAAGTTCCAGCGAAAAAGGAAAAGAGACGAAGGAAAATGAAGAGAAGCGAAAACTCTTTTCAAACTTTTTTTTGCTTCCCGGTTCCATGTCACGGCGTGGTGAAGCTTGAGAAAATGCTACGTTCCCCGAGAAGGTAACAATAGATCAAAGTCGCCCGCCCTCCTGAAGTCACTCTCAGATAAAAGGAATATGCTTTTCATTTGTGCGTGTTTGGGAGGGCGAAGATTCGTCAGCGCCTTTGATGGACGACGCGCGCGGATCACGGGAGGGAGGAGGGGGAGGGAGAAGGAGGGGGAGGGGGAGGGAGGAGGGAGAGGGAGGAAGGAGGGGGGAAGGAGGGAAAGGGAGAGGGAGAGGGAGGAAGGAGGGGGGAAGGAGGGAGAGGGAGAGGGAGGAAGGAGGAAGGAGGGGGGAAGGAGGGAGAGGGAGAGGGAGGGGGGAAGGAGGGAAAGGGAGAGGGAGAGGGAGGAAGGAGGAGGGAGAGGGAGGAAGGAGGGAGAAGGAGGGGGAGGGGGGAAGGAGGGAAAGGGAGAGGGAGAGGGGGGAAGGAGGGAAAGGGAGAGGAAGAGGGAGAAAGGAGGGGGGAAGGAGGGAGGGAAGGGGAGTGTCAACGAGATGGCTGGAGGTCGAGTTGATGGAGGCGGGGTCTTGGGGGGGTACAAGGGTTGGATGGGAGACGGGAGGGGGGGATGGGGGTGCGTGTTATAAGAAAGAAGGTTGTGTTTAAAGAGTAATGGGAGAATGGCTAGGCAAGAGCGCGTATAAAGGCCAAGAATACGCGAGGCTGCAAGGGGGAGAAGAAAGGAACTGTGGAGACACAAGAGAGAGACACAGAGAGAGAGAGATTGCAAGAAAGAGTTCGGAATATTGTGTAAGAGAGAAAGATAGAGAGAAAAAAGAAAGAATGAAAGAAAGATTGTATTTCTTGAATCTGGTAAGGAGAAACAAGGCATGGGAAAATACTGGAAACAAGATTTGTAAGATGTCTGAGTAATTTAAGCGGAAAAAAAGAAAAATGTGTAACTTTCGGTTGTTATGAAAAGGATGGAAGGAAAGTGGCGATGGAACAATCAGAAAATATTGTTATTCTAATCATTATCATCACCCATATCGTCACTACCACCATATCCGTCGTTCTCTTCATAACCATTTATTATATTTGTGATACTATTTGTTACTTAATAATGAGATCCTTATTTTTAATTTTAAAAATCTTTCGTAAAATAGAAATTACTTATATAAAAAACTGACTCCATGAAGTAGGCTCCTACCAAGATAAAGATTTATTAGAAATAAAAGAGATAAGTGACAATTGAAACTTGACGGGAAGAATACTAGTTGGTGGTGAGCCATACACATCAATCTCGCCATCAACTCATCTAGGAGAAGCAAGACCCTGTTCTTCTCGGCCGTTCACCAAAAACCACCACCATTCCGCCTCTAACGAACAACAACGGTGTGCCAAACACCACAGGCACGCCTGGTGCTCTGACCAGCACCGCTGTCACCACAGTCACGACCACGAGCACCACAACCACAACAAGCACGGCCTCTATGAACAAGAAACGTGGCTGGCGAGCGTTCTTCAATCGGATACCTGTGATTGCTCTGAGGCTGACGAAGGTGCCACGTGTTCACCCGACCTTACGAGTGCCACGTCTGCCCGGGGGGTTCGTCCATCTGATTAAGCCAGGTGTCAAATACGAAAAGGTAAGTCTTTTAGGAATGTGGGCAGATGACACGAATTTCCAGTGCATTCCACCCGTTGGCAACATCATAGTCTTGGAGTTATTTTTGCTAAATAGGATTTGAATAATGACGAGAAGAAAGAGAAGAATGAAGAGAAGAAACAAAACGGATGACAAAGATGTACACGACTCGCGTCAGGCATTAAGTGTAGTGAAGAGGGTTTTCCAATTATACACCAAACGTAAAATAATCAAGGGAACACTTTACTTTATGACTATTGTTTTGTAAATATGGGATTCTAACTGAATGATATGAGATTACAATTTTGAGGACACTTTTGAGTTGGGTATGATTCGAATTCTCCCTCGATGAACTTATTGCACATAAATGCAATAAAACGTTATGTTTATTTGTCTGGTAACCATCTTGTTTAACGTTTATGATGTAATTTAGTGCTTAATGAGATAATTACTGTTTTATGCATGTTCTAATGGCTGAAGCTTCCCAGCCGTGAAATATTCATGACCACGGTAGGCCGTGTTACGCCGCGCCATGTCGCATATTGTGTTCATAGTGCCATGCATATATCTCAGCGCACATGGTTGGTATTTAAATGCGGGGATATATCTCACACGCACACGCACACACACACACACACACACACACACACACACACACACACACACACACACACACACACACACACACACACACACACACACACACACACACACATATGTATAGGTATATATATATATATATATATATATATATATATATATATATATACACACACATATTTATTTGTTTATTTATTTTTGTGTATTTATATATATATATATTTACATATACATAAATACAATTAGATATATATTTGTATTGTGTGAAAATATGCCTATATACATTCCGAGCAGAGTGTAAGCGATTTATATTATTATTTATATTATATTTATATTATATTATATATTTATATTATTTATATATTAATATATATTTATATTAGCCTAATTTGAATCACCCTGAAATGTCATACTGCATCTCCCTCTTCTTGGTTAGTTTGGACACGGAAACACATATTGAGTTAATAGGGGAAGATGTTGAGGATAGATTTTCCATTCTTGGAAGCAAATAAGTAAAGGGAAACTAATTAGGGTTTGCCTTTGCAGTCAGCTGAAATGCCTTTCTGTATGCCTGGAATTCCATCAACCTCGGTGTTCGAGTAACATTACTAGTTGAAAAATCTAAACATTAATTCCCCAAATCTATCTGTATCTGTTTATACGCACGCACGTACACACAAACACGCGCACACACACACAC
>NW_028234415.1:4576562-4581562 GCF_977035675.1 Penaeus japonicus | reverse complement strand
TAGAATCTCATAGTGAGGAAACACTTAGGTGGAACAGAACTTTAGAAATTTTAGAGGATTTGGCTAATTTGCAACAGAGGCAAGTGAACTCTCCTTCTATCATTAGGAAAGACCCATCATTAGAAGTATATACAGGGAAAGGGGATGTTGAAAACTGGATCAAGAAAGCAAACCGTGCACTGGGACAATTAGTCGGAGATGAAAAGGATAAAATTAGATTTGCGATGAATCATATAGAAGGATCGGCAGCAGATAGACTGCATAATTATAAGCGGGACTGGCGCAATGTAGATGAGATAATGGAAGCGTTGGTGAAAGTGTATGGGAGAAAAACATCTGTTTGGGATTTATATGAACGAATGGCAGTGAGAAAGCAAGGGAAGCATGAGAGTGTGTGGGAATTTTTAGATGTAATGTTGGATATGAGTGAAAGCCTCAAGCAAGAAGGAAATGAAATGGATCGAAGAATGACTGGGGAATGCGTGGCGAGGAATATGAGAGAGCCGGCTTTGGGTTTGAAGCTTAAAAGGCGGATGGAGCAAAGACCGGACGATTCATTGGATGAGTGGATAGAGTGGATAGCAGGGAAAGAAAACGAGTGGATATGTTTTACGCAAAGGCAAAAGGAAGACGGAAAAGGCAAAGACAGGGATGCTGAAAGAGAGGATCTGGGAGGAAGAAAAGAAAGAGTATGTTATAGATGTGGTAAAAAGGGTCATATTATTGCGTGGTGTCCAGAAGGAAGTTTCAGAGATAAGTACTACGGAAGGAACTCACAGGGTCGAGGTGATCAAAACACGCGTGATGTGGAACCAGGAATGACCAATAAATTAGCGGAAAACTAGCAAGGCCTAATGGGCGCAGGGACCGCCAGCCCATGGGGCCTGATAGTAGGGTCGCGCGAGGATGCGTCACGAACGGCGGGCAGGAGTCGGGGTATTCAAGTGAAAAGATAAAGATGGGAAATACGAGAGCTTGTGCTAGCACCCCAAGGGTCACTGTGAATATCGAAGGGGTAGATGTTGTTGGTTTGTGTGATACGGGAGCTGAAGTGTCTTTAATCAGTTCAGAGGTTTATGAATACTATTTGAGATCACGTGAGTTAGAGTTGCAACCGATAGAAGTTAGAATTAGGTCCGTAGGAGGTACGTTAGTGCCGTGTAGAGGGTGTGTAAAAGTTATAATTGAAATTTGTGGGGTTAAGACTGATGCAGTGTTCTTAGTCTGCGATAATGTGGGGGAGAGTTATAGTTGCTTGTTAGGCATTGATGTGTTGTCCAAAGTAGCAGAGGTATGGCCTGTAATGTATGATCTGTGTAAAGCAAGTGTTAACCGGAAGGAGTGGAAGGAATATTTAAATGATGTAAGAGCAATCCGTAAATTGCAATTGAAGGATGATTGGGGGTTTGCACTAACAGGTAAGGGGCAAATACCGGTCATACCAGCTTCAAGTATGAGACTAGTGCCAGTATGGATCCCGCAGTTAAGGCAGGTGAAGAGTCAGGAAGTGCTGATTGAGCCATTGACAGGACTTAATGAGGGATGGGTTCCTGAGGGTATAGTGACGCTACCTGCTATAATACCTGTAAAGAAAGGGAAAGGATATGCGCTGGTAGCGAATCTGTCATATAACACGTGCAAATTAAGGAGAAACTGGCGGATAGGCAAAGTTGCAAGAACGGAGGAGATAGAACTGAAAGAAGTAAAGCAATGTAACGTGGAAGATATAGACGAGATATTACCGGAAGTGAAAATAGATGAACATTTGACTAGAAACCAAAGGAAATCTGTAATGAAACTATTAAGGGAGTATAGTGAGATTTTTGCTAGTGAGAACGGGTCTATAGGAACAGCTACAGGTGTACAGCATACCATACCATTGACAACAGAGCGACCTATCAAAATACCATATAGAAGAATTCCACCGAATCAGGTACCTGAAGTAAAAGAACATATTGAACAGCTATGCAAACAAGGTGTGATCACTCCTAGTGTGAGTCCCTATTCTGCTGCAATAGTTGTGGTTCGCAAGCGAGATAATACGTTAAGGCTGTGCATAGATTACCGCCAATTAAATAAACATACCATTAGAGACGCATTTCCACTTCCGAGAATTAATGAGACGGTTGAAGCGCTGGCGGGGGCGAAGTATTTTTCAACACTTGATTTGGCCGCTGGTTATCACCAAATAGAAGTCCACCCGAAAGATCAGCACAAAACCGCATTCAGCACACCTTTCGGGCATTATGAGTTTAAAAGATTGCCTATGGGACTGTCAAATAGTCCAAGCACATTCCAACGTTACATGGAGAGGATTTTAGGAGACAAGATTTTCGCTACGTCATTAGTATATCTAGATGACGTAATTGTATTTAGCAGGACTGTAGCTGAACATATTGATAGGATAGAAGAATTGTTTAAGAGGTACGGAGGCATGAGTTAAAGCTGAAATCTAAAAATTATACTTTATTTGCATTGGGATATCAGGTTTCAGAAGACGGTACCACTACAGACCCAAAGAAGTCGAGGCAGTCAAATCAAAGTCTCTCCTAAAAACTGCAAGGGACGTAAGAGCTTTTATTGGATTCTGCTCATTCTAAAGAAAATTTGTTGAGCACTTCGCACAAACTGCTGCTCCATTGCATGTTTTGATGTCTGGGGACTCGCGTAAATCGATTATCAAGGAATGGGATGAGAAATGTCAGAAAGCATTTGATGAGTTAAAAGCAAAGTTAATTACAGCCCCTGTTTTAAAATGCCCTGATTTTGAGAAGGAATTCATCCTGGAAACGGACGCCAGTTTTAAGGGATTAGGAGCGGTGTTGTCACAAAAACATGAGGGAAAGATTCATCCGGTTTGTTATGCCAGCAGAGGTTTAAGAAATTCAGAAAGAAACATGTCAAATTATAGTTCAAGAAAATTAGAATTATTAGCACTGAAATGGGCCATTTGTGATAAATTTAAAGATTATTTAGTAGGAAAGGAGTTTATAATATACACAGATAATAATCCATTGAGTCATTTAGAGACGTCGAAACTCGGCGCGGTTGAAAGTCAGTGGGTTAACAATTTGCAGCAATTTAATTTTATAATAAAATACAAGCCTGGCAGGAATAACACAGTAGCTGATGAACTAAGCAGGCTGACTCAGGAGGTGGAAAGTGACACAGATGAAGAATATGCGGCAATGGCACTAACCAAAGAATCAAATGTGGGAGAGCTTTGGACGGAAAAGGAATTAAAGGAGGCACAGGGTGATATGAAGTGCTTTAAAGGTATTTGCCAGCTTTTGATGAATGGAATGTCAAAAAAGGAGAAAGAAGATTGGTTAGAAGATGGAGATTTTCGCAAATTGTATAGAGTAAAAGAGAGTTTAGTTGTACAGGATGAAATTATTTGGCATAAAACGAACATTGGGATAAATATATGGAATATTAAACCGGTATTACCGCCAAAGTTACAAAGACTATTGTTGCAGGCATGTCATGATAAGTTCAGTCATCAAGGGAGGAACCGGACTCTTAGTCTAGTTAAAAGTCGAGGTTATTGGCCAGGAATGTCGACGACGGTAGGAGAGTACGTGGCTGGATGTGAAAGGTGTACTGTAGCCAAGGACGAAACGCCAAAGCCGCGGGCTCTTATGGGAACGTTAGACACGAGCAAACCTTGGGAAATGATAGCTGTTGACTTCACAGTTTTGGAAAAAAGAATGGGAATGGAGAACGTATTAATCGTCACAGATATATTCAGTCGTTATTCGTTTGCTTTCCCAACCAAAGACCAAAAGGCAACAACAGTAGCAAAGGTTCTTAAGGAACAAGTATTTGATAAATTTGGAGCCCCAGATAGATTATTGTCAGATCAAGGGAGAAACTTTCTAAGTTCATTAATCAAACAATTATGCAATATTTATGGGGTAGAAAAGATTAGAACGACTGCATACCATCCACAAGGAAATGGATGCTGCGAAAGATTTAATCGAACTTTACATGGCTTATTAGTAGTATTAGATGAACAGGCAAAGAAAAAATGGCCAGAACACGTATCTGCCCTGGTTGCCCATTACAATGCTACACCACATTCAACTACAGGATTCTCACCCTTTCAGCTTGTCTTTGGTAGAGAGCCTAAGATACCTCAGGATCCTATTATAAATCATTCTTCAGAAGAAACCTTAGATGACTGGATAAACGAATTACGGGAGATACAAAAGACTATATGGGAATTGGCAAAGAAAACGGAAAGCAAACAGAAAGAGATGACGAGGAAGCAGAGAGATGTAAAAGCTAGGGAAATTAATTGGACAGTAGGCCAGGAAGTTTTACTAAGAAACAATGTAAAAATAGGAAGAAGTAAATTGCAGGATGAGTGGCATCCACAACGGTGGTTAATAGTGGAAGTTTTGGACCCGAAAACAGGAGTATACAAAATTAAAACAGTCGATCAAGATGAAAAAAATGAACGTATTGAAAATAGATGTAATCTAAGAACTGCACCAAAATGGCAGCCATTAGGAGTGTCAAATGCAAAGGAGCAAATGGCAGAATATTCACCACGGCGATTACGAAATCGTGTGGTAGAAAGAATTTAAAAAGGGAATGATGATGATGATTAACTAATACAAGGTGAGAGCAGGGTCTATCCTGAGTGAGGCTGGCGACCTCTACCTACTCTAGCTAATTCCTCCTTTTTCTTCTACTTTACTTCTCTCATCGCTGTTTATAAATAGGGAAGGTGAGAGCAGGGTCTATCCTGAGTGAGGCTGGCGACCTCTACCTACTCTAGCTAATTCCTCCTTTTTCTTCTCCTACTTTACTTCTCTCATCGCTGTTTATAAATAGGGAAGGTGAGAGCAGGGTCTATCCTGAGTGAGGCTGGCGACCTCTACCTACTCTAGCTAATTCCTCCTTTTTCTTCTCCTACTTTACTTCTCTCATCGCTGTTTATAAATAGGGAAGGTGAGAGCAGGGTCTATCCTGAGTGAGGCTGGCGACCTCTA
>NW_028234415.1:4556562-4561562 GCF_977035675.1 Penaeus japonicus | reverse complement strand
TTGGAAGACCTAGTGTCCTTAATCTTAGACTTGAAGAAAAAGTATGAGGAAATGGAGATATCTGTATGTGAGCTTGTACCAACTCTGAATTCTGATGATCTCAATGATAAAATCAATCAATTTAACAGTAAAGTAAAAGAATTGAGCTCTGATAATGGAATTCAAATTATACAAACCCAATTACATTTCAGACTTGGTACAGGCGAAGTAGATGATATGTGTTTTACTATGGATCGCGAAAATGCAGGTGTTTTTCTGAATAGGCATGGTGTAGTGAGATTATTACAAACAATAGGCAAACAGTATAATCATTTTAAGCTAGCTGATAACTGGAATTACATAAAGAGAAATCACATGCCTTCACAAAAGGCTCCTAGACGAATTAGCCATCCACAACTCGTACATGATAACTCAGCGACATTAGAGAAAGGTTGGCAAACGCAAAGTAGGAAAATAAATGTTGTAGAAGGTAACACAAGAAATTTAAGAAGAGCCTGGACAGATAAGAACAGAGTCCATCGAAATTTCTCACCAAACGTTAGAATGAGGTCAAATCAACAACCCCGCGAGGCAAACAGTTCTCATGCAAACAACCAACGACATGGATGTTTTAATTGTGGAGAGTACAACCACAGACAATCAAACTGTAAATATGACCACAAAGTCAAATGCGCAAACTGCCTTTCATACGGTCACAAAAGTAGACTTTGTCATTTTTATAGCGCTTAGGAACTTGGCCAAGAAGATAGTGCCGTTGATAAGTCTATATTAAGTAAGGACCTCATAAATATTGTGTATATAAATGCTCAGTCTCTCCTCAGTCATAAGGAGGAAATAGAGATATTAGTTAATGAAAGATGTGTCGACGTTTTATGCATCACTGAGACGTGGCTTCTCCCAGGCATACCTAATTCTTTTGTAAATATATCTTCCTTTAAGTTACACCGCCAAGATTATGGTCGAGGGGGTGGTGTTTGCATATATACTAACGAAAACATTAAGGTGACAGAAGTCAACACTGGCATCGAAAAAGTTGAAGGTGTTGAGGATATATGGATTGCTATACAATTTAGGAAACTGCCTTCTATAATTATTGGTTGTATTTATCGACATCCTCATGCCCATGTCATGTCTTTCTCCTATATATCTGATTGTTTTAAGAATATTTGTTTACGGAACAAGCCAACTTTCATTTTAGGAGATTTTAACGATAATATTTTAGCATCAAATAGTAAAGTCAACAAATTGATTAAAAATATGAACCTCACTCAAGTCATAAATAAGCCAACTAGGCTAACTCCCATCTCTGCAACACTTATAGATCTATTGATTACTAACACTCCAGATATAATTACGAATTTTGAAGTAGAGCCCAGCCCTGTGGCTGATCACGAACTTATTTCTGCCACACTTAATATCAGCAAACCAAAAAAAACAACCAGTTTTTCAAACGTTTCGGTGTCTTAAGAATTACAACCAAGAAGATTTTTGTAACTCATTACTAGACGAGGCCTCTACTCTCAACAGAATTCTGCACACTGATGATGTAAATATGCAAGTAAAGATTTTAAATGACATCTTTCTGAAATGTTTGAACAGTTACGCACCAATAGTTACGAGAAAAATTACCAGGTCTTCAGCCCCTTGGATCACCGATGATGTTAAATCTGTAATGAAAACTAGAGACGAGCTTAAGAAAAGTATTAAGCATGATAGATTTAACATGACCTTGCGTAGCCATTATAAAGAAAAGAAAAAACAAGTGAAACTGCTTATCGAGAAAGGTAAAAAAGAATACTATAGAGAAGCATTCCAAAGCAAAAGAAATGATATTAGCTCTACTTGGAAAACTATCAAGAAAATAATTCCTAATGCTAAGAGTAGTTCAAAGCATATATATGATAATGATAGTTTACAGAAAAGGGCAGAGGAATTTAATAATTTTTTTGCAAATGTTGGTAAATATGCCTACGAAAAATCACAAGCAAACCTGCATGGTCCTGATGTTGAAAGAAGCTTACCCTTTAATGCAGTTCCCAATAATTGTTTTAGACTTGAGCCTGTGGATTGCAATACTATAATTTTAACTGTAAAATGCATGAAGGAATCCAACTCCTATGGTTCAGATGGGATTCC
This sequence comes from Penaeus japonicus, assembly GCF_977035675.1. NCBI lineage: Eukaryota > Metazoa > Arthropoda > Malacostraca > Decapoda > Penaeidae > Penaeus > Penaeus japonicus. Next base: position 4,559,426 of record NW_028234415.1, on the reverse strand, counting down.
ATTTCGCTTCATAGGGAAATCACTTCCAGTAATTGTCTTTTATCTCACCATCATCGTAAACACTTACCTTGCCACCAACACTTTTCCCCACTTATGGAAGACCTCTCATGTCATTCCCCTACACAAAGGCGGTGACATCGACGATATTAATAACTATCGTCCAATCTCTTTGCTACCAATATTTTCTAAAATATTAGAAAAAATTGTAGCCAATCAGCTAATATCATTCTTGGAATCTAATAGACTCTTAGCAAACAGTCAGCATGGTTTTCGACAGAAGCTCTCAACAGAGACCGCTCTTCTTAAAATGACTAATGAAATATACAATAATATGGACAATAAGAAAATATCACTCCTCATACTCTTAGACTTAAGCAAGGCCTTTGACAGTGTAAGTCATGATATCCTCATAAAAAAATGCATGAAGCTCAACATAGATCCTCGTTGGTTTCGAGATTATCTGGTAAACAGATCTCAGTCTGTAAGACTTCAGAACGTTGTGTCTTCATCAAGTAATGTCTCCTTTGGTGTTCCTCAAGGATCGGTACTAGGCCCGATTCTTTTTTCAATTTACGTCAATGATCTATCAGAGTGTTTGCCAAGTAGCTGTGTAGTTCAATATGCAGACGACACGCAGCTTCTCCTGGACGGAAATATTGAATGCATATTAGAATTAGTAGAAAGAGCAGAGAATCTCTTATCGACTGCTAAATCATACTTTCAGAGGAATGGCTTATTATTAAATGAGAAGAAAACTCAGTGTATGTTTATCGGCTCACGACATTATATTTCACAATTGCAGAATGATATTGTTATAAATTTTAATGAATATACTTTATTACCTCGTAACGTTGTTAAGAACTTAGGAGTATACTTTGATCAACATATGCTTTTTAATATTCATATAGATGAAATGTGTAGAAAAGCAATGGGCACGCTTATATATCTCAATAGAATAAAGGACTACTTTGAAACTCCCACTCGAATCATTATTGTAAAATCACTTGTTCTTAGCATCATAAATTATTGTTCGAGAGTTTGGGGAGCTACTAATATAACTCAAATTGAAAGAGCTCAGAAACTTCAAAATTTCGCAGCCAAAGTCGCTTTAGGGGGGTTGAGGAAATATGACCATGTATCCCCAGCTTTTAAACAATTAGAATGGTTAAAAGTCGATGATAAATTATTCTACGACTTAGGTATTATAGTTTTTAGGATTTTAAATAAAGAGTTACCTGAATGGCTTTTTAACATGTTTACTATTAATGAAATCAGAGGCACATCTACTAGACAAAGCAATAACTTGTTTGTTGCTCGAACCAATACTACAGCCGGAATGAAAATGTTATCAGTGAGAGGCCCAATAATTTGGAACAACATTCCACTTCAGGTTAAGGATACAAGCTCCCTTTCTGTTTTTAAAGGCAGGCTGAAGAAATATCTGCTATCAAAAGAGAATGACTGTTCAGTATAAAACGATTTCTGCCAATTTAGATATGACAACTAATATTGTTCTAATTTCTGTAAAAAAATGTCTAATGGTTCGCACAATGAAAGATACTTTATATAATACCCTAAGATGTTTTATTACGTTATTCTTTTGTACATTATTTAAATAACATAGATGAATGTTATCGTTTAATCTCTATTATCTCTGCCCTTATGGAATTATATTGTAAATAAGAATGTTATAATATGATTATGTACATTACAAATTGAAATTTGTGCAATACCTTACATATACCAAGGCTAAAATGTGTAACTTTTATCTATACATTTATTATATAGTGCCATTTATAATATATATCCTTATAAGTTTCTAATGTTATACAATTCAGACTGAATTGTATAATTGTATTGTATATTTTGTACTGTAAACTTTTATTTTATGTGAATACAAATGTACTGAATAACCAATGTAAATTGGAAATAAAGATTATTATTATTATTATTATTACTCTCTCTCTCTCTCTCTCTCTCTCTCTCTCTCTCTCTCTCTCTCTCTCTCTCTCTCTCTCTCTCTCTCTCTCTCTCTCTCTCTCTCTCCACACACACACACACACACACACACACACACACACACACACACACACACACACACACACACACACACAAACACACACACACACACACACACAGACACACACAGACACTACGCCCAATCCACAGATACACACATGTCATCTTTGGTTTCCCTTTGACGTTGGTTTAGATATTCTTGAACTATATCTAATTACAATAAATAATAACATCTATTTCCACTGGCAGAAAGCTAAGAAGTTGAGGAATTATACGAGAGTAATTTTTCTCGAGGCAAAGATGCACTTGGCAGGTTGTTAATGGTCGCCTGAATGTAGAATGTTAAAAAAAAATGAGCGTTGTATTTCGAATGATTATCGTAACCAGCCTTTCAATTATCAAATAATTATCTTCACCAACCTGGCAACTATCAAATAATGATCATCACAATTATACTAAAGAATCGATAAGGGAAATAAGGTTACTCCTATACGTCTCGAGTCTAGCCAAAAGCGGGATAATCCCGGCCTTGAGTCTGGTTCCGGAGTCCGATAAATGTAACCCAGGCATGAATTGCACAACACAATAACATGGCCGTTTTCTGTTTTGTGCATATGTGTAAACAGCAAAGGAATAATTTACATTTCTTGGAAAATAACAGTTCATCGTAAAATCTCCCAATGGAAAGGGGGTTGTTATTCCTGTGGTCTCTATTATCACTTAGTGTTGATATGATTATTATCATGATCATTTATCACTGATATGGTTATTGATATTACTTTAATATTGGCGATGGTGGTGGTGTTAGCGGTGTAGTTATTCTCAGCTGTGATAGACATAAAACA
>NW_028234415.1:4524062-4531562 GCF_977035675.1 Penaeus japonicus | reverse complement strand
TACAGTGGTCATTATTAATTGCTAAAGTCCTACTCTGCTTTTGTGCGGATTATTACGAGGAACGTTAATTATCGTATTCATGATCGCAATAAATAAGGGAAGATCAGAATGGTAACTTTGTGCTTACCGAAGGTAAGTATTAGCTTATTTTTTGGCACTTGTGAGTACCATTAGGTATCCAAGCTACCTGCCCATTCATAAGTCAATCCAGTTATAACTAAGTTTAGGAAATTACTAAGAAATATCACCACGGGTTAAAAAAAAAAATATCAGTGATAGACGAGTGACCAAGTATTTTTGAAGAATAGAGTCATATTCTATTTCAGGTGATGCCCGTACGTAGAGTCACTAGACGTAGCAAATAATACACATAACTAGCCATGCATAATGAGGAAGACGAAGCTAGTTAGGCAGTCTGGCGCCCAAACAGGAAATCTAACAAGAAATCAGACTGTCGTACTGACGACCAAATAAGCAGCCAATCTGCATAAAGCAAACGCTAACATATTGTCAGTATGCACTCAAGATCGTGCAAAAGATCGGTAAAAGGGTTTGATTGGTGACTGATCAAGATGTTTCCTAGACATGCCGGTACCAGCAGCTTGGATGTTGGGACAGGAGATTTTCAAAGACAAGTTTCAGTGTATTTGGTGTAACGCATAGTATGTTGGGTATTTGACTTTTTTTTTAAGTTTTGCATTTAAAGCAAGTTGTGCATAACCGCACTGGTTCGAGGACATTAAAATGACATGCCTTGCCTTTTACAGTTGGTATATATAGTACTTATTTACTTACTTTCCACGTTCAGTGTAAGTAGTGCCCATTTTGAATACGAAAAGTACTAGTCGTGTAGCTAGGTTGAATTATTTAAGGCTTTTATGCTTTATTTCGAGAAAATAGAGGCGCAAAGTCAGGCCGAGGAACAGAGTGACGTCGAGACAGCATGCATAGTTGTAATTGGATAATTAAAGTTCACATGATTCTTCCACTCCCGAAAAAAAAAAAAAAACATGCCCTGCAGGTACCAAGAGAAATGGGTAACCCGCAGATCACAAACTTGATGGAAATGCCTGCACTGCGTCACGTATTCTGAAGAAATGGAGAGTAAAGGCGTAGGATTTAAAGCTTAAGATATCGGCCGTTGAGAAAGAAAGAAAGAAAGAACCGGCGAAATGCAAGGGAAATGAATGAATGAATCGACTCGCCGATTTGCAGACGGCGGCGGTAATTCCCTCACATTACGTGGGCACAACAATGGCTGCGGGTGAAGGCGGTGGCTCTTGAGTGTCTTGTTTGTGTGCAATGTACGAGGGAAGAGAGAGCACGGGGTTACGGTAAGGGGGAGGGGGAGGGGGGATGGCTTTACAGTTAGATGCTACTACTGCTACAGATGGCGGTGGCGTAAATGAGACAGTGATTATACGGTTATGTCTTTTGGTTTGGCTAATGGAGCGTTGGTAATTTTAGGTGATAATCTTGACGGTCTTCGGGATGCCAGCGTGTGTTTAAGGGGGGGACGGGGGAGGGGGGGGGTCGTGGTATAGGAGTGGTCAGAGTGTTATGAATGGGATCGTTGAAAATTAAGCGTTCCGGGTGTTAGGAGTTACTTGTGAATGGCGCTCCCAAACAGGCAGGGCCATTATTTCGTCGGATGTAGATGAACCCTGAACGTAAAGAAGGTTTCCTGACATTTTCTCATGTACCGTCATTCTACGAGTGACAGTAATGTGGCAGAAAGGGGAGTGTTTGTCACTAATAGGCCAATTTATCCGTTGTTTTCCTCCATTCACTCTTCCTTTGTTTTCCATTCCACTGTTATTAGATTCGTCGAGTAACTTGTGTTTTGTTTTATTTATTCTCTCTGCGCATTGTGTTTGGTCGGGGGGAGTGAGGAAGAGAAGGAAAACAAGAAAAAAAAATGTATTCGTGATGAAAAATAGAAGTATTTTCCCTTCTGTGTAGTTTTATTATTATTATCGTTATCATCATTATCACCATCCTCTTTATTTCAGGTTTTATTTGTCGTTTCTTTTAACTGTCTGTTTTTTTTCGTACATCTTTCTCCCCTCCTTCGTTTTGGTCTTTGTCTTCTTGTTGTGAGTCATTGCTTCCTTTCCGGGATGCATGTTTTTCATTGCATCTCTGTTTGTGATACGTGCCATCCTCACCTTGTACTATGGCTATAGCCCCGAGCCCTTGCAATGCTGTTCAGACTCATCTTATTCCTGACGAACCACACCCTGTTGAAGCCACGTGCGGGCTTCATCCTTCCCGTCAAACGAAGCCACATCCTCGTCTGATGTCTCCCGTTCTCTGACGTCACGCCTCTATGCATACGTCGTGTCCTCAGCTATGTCTGTGTAATTATGATGTCACGGATAGTGTACTGGTTTGGTCGAGAGGGTTGGAGTGGGGATAGGGATTGACAGGGTAATAGGGATGGGACGGAAGTCGCTTGTCCTTCGTGACAGAGTGGAAATGATCTGCATGCGTCTTCGGAAATCATTTTCATGTGAATTATTATTTTTTTTTTTTTGAAGGTTAAGAAATATTGAAATCATAATTCACAATCTGTGATTATTTATCACTGAATATTAAGGATGCATTGCTTGTCAATATCACGGTTATTAACTGTGTACTTTGTCGGTGTTGTGAATATTGATGATATTGAATGATACGTTTCCGGAGGTATGAATGCCTTTGTTAACGTTTTTTTTTATTTATTTAATTTTGAATAGCATATTACTCGAGTGATTTTATTTTGTAAAAGTTTACTTACATGTTACCGGCAGTTGTAATTGTGTCAGTCACGTTGCAAATGGGATGTTTATTCCTGTAAATTGCATCATTCATACTTCCAGCCAGTCGTGTTTCAATGTTAATAACAGTTTCATTATGAATGTTGCACAGTTTTTGTACTAAATTGATATAGATTGGCTAATTAGGGTTGGTATAAAGTGTGCTTTTAATGTTAGTACTGAGCCTAGTGCGTGAGTAATGTATTGTGTGTATTTGTACATGTGTAGGGGATACTATTTAGGATAACTCTATGGTAGTTTGTGGATATACATGCGGGTGTGGATGTTAGTGTGTGCACGTGTGCGCGTTTTATAATGCCTGTATATATTGATGTTTGACAAGTTCGACAGGTTCATAAAACCCGATTGGACCAGAAGTGAGCACCGATTTCCTATCAATTATTCGGCTTCACGCTTAGCTGTCGTATTTATTTACGTGTCACATAACGGAGGTAAAAAAAAATATATACATTTATGTATACATATATATATATAATATATATATATATATATATATATATATATATATATATATATATTATATATATATATATATGTATATGTGTGTGTGTGTGTGGTGTGTGTGTGTATTATATGTACATATATATGTATATATATATATACATACATATATACATATATATATATATATATATATATATATATATAGATATATATATATATATACAGATACATATATTTGTATATATATGTATATATATATAATATATATATATATATATATGTATATATATAGATAGATATATGTATATATAGAAACAATATCTGTATATACATATATATATATATATATACATATATATATATATGTATATATATATATATATATATATATATACATATATATATATATATATATATATATACATATATATATATATTTATATACAATAGATAGATAGATATATGTATATACATATATATATATATGTATATATATATGTATATCATATATAATATATATATATATGTATATACATATATATATATTATATATGTATATATATATATGTATATACATATATATAATATATGTATATACATATATATATATGTATATACATATATATATTGTATATACATATATATATATATATATATATATGTATATACATATATATATATATATATATATATATATATATATATATATATATATATACACACACACACATTTATACACATATATAAGGATGCTTGTGTCAGGAAGGTGTAACAAAAGGGCAGACTTAGTGAAATGTCTTTTGCAGATCGTGATGTAAAAGAAAATAATATACTAATTGATAAGGTAGTGCAATTTTGCATAAGGAATTTTTTTGAATTGTATGTTGCTTTACACTTATTTTCGTATTACTAAGTTCTTTAATGCGGCAGTGAAAATATAGACTAACATTATATTTGCGGATTAGATTGTAAAACGATGGCATTTGTACGTTTAAGAAATACACAAACAAAACTCGTTCAAGTATTGGAAAAAAATAGTTATATGATAGAAATGTTTGCACCATTTGAATTTTGAATGTTTTCTTGTAATTGTTAAAAGCAACGTATGCACACACACTCACATACGTGTGTGTTCGTGTGCACGCGCATGATTGCATTTCCTTGCCACAAAAGAGTGCTTCCTACCTCCTATGAGGGAGGGGCTCTGGTGGAGATCGGCCCTATCCCAGCCTTAGGAGTAATGAGGGAGGGCCCCTTGATTCATTCTTGCTCCATTACTTTAGTCTCGGGGGCACAAGCAGTGTGAATGTCGTGCTAAAGGTTTTATTGCTCTTCCGAATCATTCTTTTGTGCATAGATAATTGCTTGTGTGTTTAGATATACATACATGCATAAAACATGCACACACGGACACTCACTCACTCGCATTCACTCACCAACCTATCCATCCGCTCGCAATCGCACATACACGAGCTAAATATTAGGGGGCATGGGTGATGAGTAAATGACCGTTTACTTTTTCCAGACATTTTTATGATTTGTTCAAGAAATGTCATAAACATACTGGGGACAAGCTAGAGAAGGTATAGAATATCCTGCCAGAAGTTTTTGCCTTAAGAGACATGATATAAACGATTAAAGATAAGTTGAAAGGATGGTTGTAATAAGAAATAATAAGTCCAGCAAGATTAAAAAGATTAGGAACATATCTCACGTCGTTGAAAGAAAAGAAAACGAGGCAGGAGTTGCAGATAACTTTTTTTTTTCTTTTTTCTTTTTTTTTTTATCTAACTGTAAATGCTCGGTTAAACCGCCAGCCCATTCGGTCCGGTCGTTTGTATCACCCGCTCTGTTAATAGGATAATGCAGTCTAGTATGTAAATTGCACTTGCCCATCGCTAACAGATACTAATAGACCCGGAGTCCTAGCTTGAGCGAGGGATGATGGCAGCGCCAAGCTACCGGATCTAATGGGTAATTTAGCGGTCGTTCTCGAAGCTTCCCGGGGAACTAATGAGGATGACTTACGTGGTCCATCTGCCAGTGCCTTGGCCGGATAGAGGAGCGGTTCGCAGCGCCGAGGGAAGAAACCGTTCTGGAACTGCATCCCCGGAAACCGGAGGCGGAAGGGCGGAAAAGCCGCTATCAGCTCACTGATGACGGCGAAGATGGGAGGGGAGGGGAGGGGAGGGAGGGGGGAAGGGGGCGAGTCGAGGGTAGGAGGTGGTTTAGGAAAAGGGTTGGGTTGCTTATATCTATATGTATATATATATATATATATATATATATATATATATATATATATGTATATAAAGGTAGAGATGGAAAATGAGAGAGAGAGGGAGCCGCGTATATTTGTGCCCTGCTACTGATATGTCTCTGGGCAGTATGTGCTTGTATCCCATTTTATATCCCCCCCCTTTTTTTTCTTTATCTTTTTGTCCCTCCCCCCTCTCCATCCCTTTCTTTCTCTCTCCCCCCCTCCCCTCTCCCTCTTCTTTCTCCCACCCTCTCCCTCCCTCCCTCCCTCCCTCTCGCTCTTCTTTCTCTCTCCCTGCCTCCCCCCTCTCTCTCCCTCCACCCTAACTCCCCCTCCCCCTCCGTCCCTCCCTATGTAATTATGTAAATTTATTAGTGCTGATCATAGGAATATTTTGCTGTATAAGGGTAGAGGTGACAGATAGAGTATGAACATACCCATAGGTATCCCAAAACTAGATAAATCGAAAACCTGAGAGTAAAAAGAGAAGATAAGGATTATTTTTTTTTATATAAACTTTATACTTTCTTTGTGATGAAGTGAACAGGAATTATATACTTTCATAAAATGTAAGTTGTATTCCATTATTTCACACTAGATATGAGTGAAACCAGCACACTTTTGTATAACTTCCACCACAGTTTTAGGGCATTAATATGCAAAGTTTCCACCTCCAAGAATTAGTGAGAACGAGAAATGCCTTGTGGGCGATGTGGAGAAACATCCTTTAGGTTGCCCCTCTCGGGAAAGTTTTCGTCTGAAGCTGCCTTTATTTATCAGACCAAAAGGTTACTCGAGCGCGCCGTTAAGTCATTTGAGAGATTGTAAAAGTTTGCTCAAGTTCCGCGCCTTTTTTCAGGTTTTCGAATTTAATCATGACGATTTTCAACTGTAATAGCTAGCCATAGTTATACTAACAGAGAGTATGAGATCATATTCAATTGTAAAAATGATTCTCGGAGGCAAATCCTTGCATCTGTTTCCTTTCTATTTTCGCTCAGTCTCTCGGGAGTCAATTTGACTGTTGGGTCCGCGTAGACTAACACTAGAAACTCAAATGGAACCATATATCAAACTATTGTAAAACAAACTTTCCGGGGAATGTAAACAAGGGGATGAATCACGCAAATATGTCTTTCTACAAGTGTTTCAGTTGTCCTTATGTGGGAACTTTTTTTTTTTAAATATTCTAGTTATATCGGAGCATTTTCTTTTTATTTTTCGTTAGTTACATTCTGTCTGAAACTCCCTTCGATTCCCGCAGCTCTCTCGGCCATTGTTGCTCGAGATCTACGCAGTCGTATTTCAGCCTTGTTTTCTGGGAGAGAATATCAGATGGTGTCGTCTTTTCATGACTTGTCACTACGTTAGATTTTCTGATTCATCGGTTCCTCTCTTCTCTTTCCTTTCATCGAGCGGCCATCGGCGTTCCTGCTCGAAGAAGAGAAAGCATCGTTTTGCAAAGGGCTGTCTTGGGAAGGAACGGATGAGCATCACGTTCTTTGGGGATTGGATTTGCGAATGATTGTTGGATGACGTGTGGTTCCTGCCTCCACGTCTTTTCAAGGTGGACTCGGCGGCTCGACAACTCGGCAACTCGGCGACTCTTACTGAACTTTGTTGAGATTTTTTTTTTTTTTGGGTGGCTCTCGTGGTGAGCCAAGTGGGATTTTAGTATCCTTTGGCTGGTTATATACATATGCAGTGAATATGCATTTATATATATACGCATGTATATATATGCATGTATATGTATATATATATGTATATGTATATATATATGTGTGTGTATGTATATGTATATATATGTATAGATATATGTTTGTATATGTATGTATATCTATATTTATTTGTATATACATGTATATTTATATGTATATATATGTATATATGTATATATATATATATAGTTGTATATGTATATTTATTTGTATATGTATATATATTTGTATATGTATGTATATGTGTATATGTATA
>NW_028234415.1:4514062-4521562 GCF_977035675.1 Penaeus japonicus | reverse complement strand
TTGAAGTGCATGTTCTTTTGTGAAGTTTCCTTTCAATCTTCTCCGTACCACTGGTTCGTTTTTATTTTTATTTTTTTGGTGCAACTTTCTTCCTCCTTCATCTTCTTTATCTTTTTGTCTTTTCCCTCCTCTTCTCCTTCATCTTCTTGTTCTTTGTTCTTATCCTCTTCTTTCTTCTTTTCTTTGTTCTTTTTTTTCTTTTCTTTTCTTCCTATCTTTCTTCTTCTTTTCTTTCTTTTTCTTCCTCCTCTTCCACATCTTCCCCTCCCATTTCCCTTCCCCTCTCATTTCCCCCTCCCCTCCCATTTCCTCTTCCCCATCCCCTTCCCGTTCCCCTTTCCCTCTCATTCCCCCTTCCCCTAACCCTTCCCGTTCCCATCCCCTTCCCCATTTCTTATATCTCCTCCTTCTTCCTCTTCTTTTACTTCCTTTCTTTTCTTATCTCCCCCTTCATCAAACAAAGTCGAAACTCAGAACTCCATAGAAGAGAAGACTGTCTTTTCTTGCATTTCTTGCGACGCGGATTTGCATCGACCGGTTGACATGACTGCGCTTGCCGTCTCTTCGCCCGAGACCTGGGGGCTGGAGGTGCTTTACGAGTGCTTGGAGGGGAAAAAAACAAAGGATAAACACTAAGGGCATTTATTTTTGTATAGATTTGATGTCTGTTATGATTCTAAAAGATGTTTTTGTATGTGTGATTTAAATGTTTTATGTTTTATTTTTATTATTATTTTTTTTTTTTTGTGTGTGAGAATTTCTATTTATACTTCTTTTGAGTTTTTTTTATAGTTGTATCTACATTAGGATATTCACTTATTTATGCATTTGTTTTTAATGTATATATTTCTTGGGAACTATTAAAGATTCTGGACGGATCATTTTTCATTTGCAATGTTAGGCTTAGATTGCATGGGGCTATAGGTCTTTAGCTGGCTACTTATATAGGCTTTTTGGACCATTTTCATGCGACAATTTTGTTTTTTTTATGACTAATTCTTGGGTGTAATCTTGTTTATTTTATTTACATCTGATTTTGTTATCTTCATATTGTATTGCATAATGACATCCATCATAGTTTTGGACATATGTATTTGAAATTCACGTATATGATTTTCGTCAGGGTATTATTGATATTGTTTTGAGTTACAGCTATTTTTTCTCGCTTTTCCCCTACGTGACGAGGCGATTTCCTGAAAACCCAAAGGGTTTATCTCTGAGATTAGAAATTATGATGAAAACGTTATTGCAGATCACATGAATTATGAAATGAATTTATAGCATCAGGACTATTTGTTCACGAAACAGTTTCATTTGACATCTAGTTACATCTTCCTTTAACGGCAGCGTTATAATTATCATTTCATTTATGATATGACGACTACATTTCATGAACTTAATGACTCTCACATCAGTTGCAATATGATTTTGATTAGCAGTCTCCTCACTTCCGGCCATAGAGGTCTTATCTTGATGTCATTATGAAGTTGGATTTGATACATTGATTGTAATCATTCGTCTTCCATGTCTCAGTGAATATACTTTGTTTTGTTGATTTTGTTATCTTTCTCTTCCAGGTAAGTTGCGGGGTGTCAGAACAAAGGCAAGGTAAGGCCCTTCATTCTAGGGTCTAGGTTTGACCTCTTGTTTCACTGGTCGTTTCTCTTTGTTACTTTGTTCTCCAAAATACTGAATTCGGACAGTTAAATTCACCTACCCAAGTAATTCCTACGGGCGGATTACGGCAGGTTAGTACATGAATTTAGATAATCCGCAAGTTTTACTTTTAAATATGTGCGCAATCCAAGAGGGACATAAAAATAATTATGGTAACGATAGCATCACGACAATCCATTTTTCGTTCACGTTTTATATCCGGGGAATCGATATGGAAACGTGCTGAAGTACTTTTTTCCCCCTTTTTTTTATCCTCGCCGCCATTCTTGTGACCCGTTTTATTGCATTACAATACCGTGACTTCAGCAGCAGCATATGTATGTAGTGTGGTGCGCTCGACACTATTGGCTATTTGGGGTGGTGACTGGGTTAGTGTAGTCCACTCACGTCACGACCAGCTGCACGTCACTACCACCACTTGGCAAGAAATGGATGCTTTGGCTCTCTCTAACTCCCTTTTTTGCTTTCATTCTTTTCGTATCATTTCTTGCTGGCGTAAAGGAATGTGAATCCTTTGTGTGTCGCCTATACATTGAACATTTTTAACGCGGGTTTTATTTGTGAAGTTTTCAGAAATCTGTATGTGCGTGTGTGTTTGTGTGTGTGTATGTGTGTGTGTGTGTGTGTGTGTGTGTGTGTGTGTGTGTGTGTATGTATGCGCGCGCGCGCACATTGTATTTATACACAAGAAAGGGACGTGGATGTGAAATTGCATAATATATACGAATGAATGATCTGCATGTCAGATTAATTATCTGTTATTTGCCCAAATAATGATTCTCGTGTGCAGTATATTTTGCGAAGCGTAATGATAAGATAAAGAGCTGCTCGTAATGTTTACCTCATCAACCAGCCTCGCCGCTTCAGACCCCGCGGCGATGGATGTTCACTAGCAATTTACATATTTAGTTTACGTAGCGCTCTCGCTTTTCCCTTCTTATTTATTGCACGGGAGATCTACCCTTCAGGGATATGCAGGGCTAATAGAACGCTTAGAGTTGCCCGCGCGCTTATACCTGGTTATCTGGGTTCGGTTTGCGCTCGATTTTGCGAAGATATTTTGAATCGTGTAATTTAGATTTACGGATCTTCGGGAATTGTTTCTGTGAAAATATCGGAGGTATGGATGACCGTTGAGAAGCACTTTGCTAATTGTTGGTAATAAGTTAATCTTGCCACATGATTACAAGAAACTTTCATTTTAAAGATCATAGCAGTTTTACTGAAACGTGATTTCGCGATAAGGTTGATGAATCATCCTGACCTGATAATGATAGATAATGATAAAGAGTCCGCGCCGTTTCCACGAACTCTCTTGAACGGAATCCAGGACCATCTTGTGAAATTATTAAGGCGTGGGAATTGTTCGCTTCCAATTACGGCGATAATTGGGGAAATGACTCGCTGGGAATCGCTAAGGTCGTGCTCTTCCACTCACTTCCCCCGGAGATTTTGAAATATCTACCCGTGTGTTGATTCAGTGATCTCATGTGGGTTTTATTTGGAGGTGGTTTAAAGGCTTCCGCAATCGTATGTGGGGTTTAGACTGTTGCGTCTATGTTGTTTACCGTAATCGATGTGGAAGAAAAATATGTGCTCGGTCTAAATGCTGTCTGATCTTCGTTTCCTTTTTTTTTTAACAGTGATATTTTTTTTTTAAAGAGGCTAAATGTTTTTAGACCCGAAACTTTTAATTCTTTGAGGCGTTGCATTGGGATTCAGACTGAGGGGTTTCGGTAACACTGCTCGCTGCTGCCCCCGACCCGGGTCTAGAATTTGATTAGATTTTTTTTTTCTTTTCTTTTTTTTCTTGTCCTCTTCTTCCCCCCGTCACAACCCGTCCGCGCTCCTCAAGTCCCACGACGCCCCTTGCCTCGCCCTCTCTTGGTTCACAGACTCTTGCCTCGGATTTTCCTCTCTGCCTCGTGCTGCTTCCGCCCTCCTTCTGTTTTGATTTCCTCTTGTTCCTCATCCTCCCACCTCTTCTACTTTTTCTACATCATCATCTCCTCTTCTTCGTCCTTCTACTCCTCCTCCTTGATCCACCTTCTCTTCCTCCTGCTTTTTCACCTCTTGTTCCATCTCCTCCTTCTCTCCCATTTACTCTTCTACCTCTACCTCCTCCTCCTCTTCCTCATGTTCTTCCTTCTCCTGTAATCCTCTACCTCCTCCTCCTCCTCCTCCTCCTCCTCCTACTCCTCCCATTCCTTCCGTCCCCCCCACCTACCCACCCCTCGCGCGCCATGTAACAGGCATTTCAGAGTTCGAGAAGACTCCCAAGTTGGCCGAGTGACGTCCTCAATATATCCATTAAAGGATTTCAGAAACTTGCAAAACACATCGCACTTTTATTCGCGAACTTGCCTGCCGTTGCCTTTGTATAGCCTTCCCCTGTCCTCGCCAAAGCGCCTGTATTAACAGAGTTGACTACTTCGGCCTTTGTGCCTCATCCGGAAATTAGCGGCAAGACTTCAGGGGGAACTGGGCAGCAATGCCTAAGGGAGCAAAAGTCTACGGCGTTACATGTGTGGAATTTTGATGGATTGCGGAAGGTTCACTCTTCCTCATTATTGTTGTAATTCATTAAACTGTAGTTTTGCTGTGGCTGGAAATGTCCAAATGTTCCTTATTACCACTATAGTCATTATTATTGTTTATTGTTATTACCATTATCATTACTGTCATCATAATAATCCGTACCCTTATCGTTATTGTTGTTGTTGCTATTAGTAGTAGTAGTAATACTAGTAGTAGCAATATTGTTATTGCTGTTGCTAAATATTTATTTATCTATCTGTTTTTGAACTGCCAGTCTCTTACGCAATTCACGGGTCACGGATTCTTTGAACTAATTTGAAGGTATTAGTATATTTGAGATGGAAAGATCCGGTTTAACGGAGCCGGTTTTAGAGAAGAGACTCGTGCATGCCCCCCCCCCCCTCCCATACACGCACACATTGCCCCGTATTTATATTTTTAAACTAATGTACTTATAGATTCATATGAAGAAATGCGCAAATGTAGCAAGCAATTGGCATCCCTAAAACAGGCACCAGGTATTTGTTTCGTTGTTTTCAAATGGAGAGTCTGTTGTTTCTTTAGAACATTATTTTTTTTCTTTGTTTTATTTGATGCAGAGTTTCCTATTATATCCAACTAATTACGTATGTATGGATGGATGATTATCTCTAAATGTATATATATGTGTGTTTGTATTAGGATAACTGTACCTTTTAGAAAAGCAAATGATGATCACTGAAAATTAAGCCCCTCGCCAGGTACTAGACGCGCCACACCTCTTCATTCATAGTTCAGGTTTATGTTACCGGTGTCTACGATGAATTTAAAGCCGTTGTGTTCCCTCTTAGGGAAGGTCCAGCGATTAGTATATGCTGGAGCTTCGCACGCTCTCTTCTCGTCTGTTCCTGTGGGCAAGTATGCATATTTAAGGATAAGATTCATGGAAAGTCATTCATTCAATAATATCATAGTAAAACTGGTTTGGAGCGAAATGCACCTGCCTTATCGCACCTCTGCCAAGAGGTAGAATAAAACCAACCAATATATTGAATCCCAGACAGTAATCCTCTATCACTGGAATTTAGACGTTATCTTTATGCATGAGAAGGGTCAAGATATCTCGTAAAGTCGACGGAATACACAGCACCTTGGGATAGAATGGAGCATGACGTCACGTGCAGCCCATCCCTGGTCGAGGGCACAATGCCCGAACTGGCTCAGTAGAGGACGGGCCGGTGGGGGGTGAAGGGGGGGGGATTGAAGTACGACCGGAAGTTGGGGTAGGTTAAAGAACGGGGAGAAGGAGGAGGCTTTTAGGGGGAGCGCGTCCTGAACCATCCTCGCAAGGGTAAAAAAACTGGATTGGAGTGGACGAAGAGAATCCGGGTAGACTTCCACTGTTCAGTATTTAGCGATCTGTTACTTTATGGGACGTTTTTGCGTTGTGTTTATGTGTAGTGTAAATTCTTTCGTCACACTGCTGCTCTGTGGCTCGGAATGTCTTCGTGATGGGGATGGGGGTGGGGTGGGGGAAGAAATCGGAAATATCACACCATGTCGGTTTTAAACTGAAATGAAACTTAGTGTTTACGGAGCCAGTGCATTGGGTATGTGGTTGCAATGTTCGGCATGTGGGTATCCAGACATGCAGGAGGAGGAATCAGAAGCCGGAGTATGGAATCGGCCAAAGGATTACACCAATGAAGAGCGAGCAATGGAATTATAATTGCACAGGCTTAGGAATCGAGGGTAATTGGATAATTGGAATTGGAAAATGGACAGAAGGGTTTGAGTTTTGGAATCCAGAGTGCCTGGTAAGAGGGTTCTCAGAAGAAATAAGTTTGTTACGAGACTAGGGCGCGGGGTTGAAGAGAATCTAAGAAGGATATTTACGGGTTGAGTGACCAGGGAAGAGAGAGAGAGAGAGAGAGAGAGAGAATGACATGCTTGTTGGATGCCTGTGTTAAGAAATGAAGTCGATTTTCAGAGTTGCCCACGTCTGCAAGGAGAATACCGCAAATGTCCCGGAGTGAAAACTCAATTGGAAGGTTATTAACAGAGAGACAGAAATATATTTGGTTACGTTTCTGTATAGAAATATATATATATATATATATATATATATATATATATATATATATATATATATATATATATATATATATATAAAGAGGTCACCCTGGGGAAAGCCGGAAATAATAACTAGAGGGGAGATGTGTATATTTCCCCAGATATTGATGAGTCAAGATCGAATGCTTCGTACACATAAACATGCATACACAAATCCACGTGCATACACACGTATTCATCTAAAATCTGTATTCGAAACGCGTCGTCGATCACACTGAGGGACAAGGGTGAGCCCGGCGTCCGGTCCGAGGCAACGGGATGGGACGGGACGGGACTGGGTAGATGGGCGGGCGGGCGGGCGAGCGAGCTAGGGCGGGCGGGTGCAAAGCCCTGGCTCGGGATGGGCTGGAGGCTGGCCGGGCCGGGCCGCCTCCTCGGGGCTCGTTGGCAGGAAATTAAATGTCTGAACCGAAACAAACTTTATTTTTTGTTGCTGTTTCTTATCTCGTTTTATTGGTTTGATGGAACTGAAAAGGATGATCGGCAGATGGAATATTGACAGTTGCTGTAATAGGGTGGAGGCAGGGAAGTATTCGCTCACACTTTTTATTTTTTATTTTTTTAAAGAAAATATATAATAGATGAGATTTTCCCCTAAATGCATGTTTTTTCCCGTAACTGCTACTGAATATATCCGGTTAAAAATGAGTATAGTAAATTCCTTGAAAAGTATTGGTAATCGATAGAAAATGCTATTGCAACCGCAGTAATGACTACAATATCGTAATGATATTTCTTTTTTCTCATGTTATTCTTTTTGCAACATACAAATGTGTATATGTACGTATGTTTGTCTATGTCTGTATCTCTGTATATATATATATATATATATATATATATATATATATATATATATATATATATATACAGTATATATATATATTTATTTATTTTTATAGATGCATAGATTTTTTTTTTCTCTTTCTTTTCCTTTTTTTCTTAAGGTGTTTGTGTGTAACTGAATGTATATGTATGTTTATATGATCTTAGGATAATAAGGATAATGACTTACAGTTAAGACTTGACTTAACAGTTGATTGAACAACAAAAGTGACAACGTCGCTGTTCCAACAAAGCTTCTTCCAGGTTTCATTTCCGGAGATCATGGGAGGTTTGCCGGACATCTAGTTGGTCCTAAGCTGTAACTGTTAAAGGTTTAGAATTTCTGGTTTA
>NW_028234415.1:4501562-4506562 GCF_977035675.1 Penaeus japonicus | reverse complement strand
ACATGTGAGTCACGTCAGCTGTTCGCTCTGCGTGTGGCACTGGCCAATGGGACGAGTCAAAGGGATCGTATCAAACGTTTGTTTTTGAGCCTTTTGTAGCATTTATATAAACGTTCGGCCTTTGTGAGAGGGATAGTATATTGCATTCCTTTTGTTTCAAATTTTTGTTTTTAAGGTATTAGGTAGTAGGATTACTTGGGAATTCATATGAATTTATGATTGGTTCCTTGATTTGATGAGAGTGTTTGAATTGAAGTGATAATTAGATCACTTTCAAACATTTTGGTGGAATATAAATATATATATATATATATATTTATATTTATATTTATATTTATATTTATATATATATTATGTATAATATTATATATTATATAAATATATATATTTTTTTTTTTATAAATATATATGTATTATATATATATTTATATATATGTATATATATGTATATATATATTATATATATGTATATGTATATGTATATATATATGTATATATATATATGTATATATATATGTATATGTATATGTATATATATATATATTTATATATATATATATATATATATATATATATATATATATGTATGTATATGTGTGTATGTATGTGTGTGTATGTATGTATGTATATGTGTGTATGTATGTGTGGATGGATATATATATGTATGTATGCATAAATGTATGTCTATATGCATAAATGTATGTATATATGCATATATGTATGTACATATGGATATATGTATGTACATTAATTTTCTCTCCCTCACGACCTCTGCCTGTCTGTCTATCTCTCTCTCCGTGTTTATTCATCTATTTCTGGCAACACAAATAGCCGAACTTCAAGTTTGTTACGATGAACAGTTCAAAATCTAATTCACTAAAGTTACTCGCTGTCTGCATTCGCCAGGCAAAGCACTTTCTAATCTCCAGATTTGTCAAATTGGATTCATAGCGACCGAAAGTAAACGTAATTAAATACTCGTTATCGTGGAATCAAATGCACTCGCTTATCACTCGGCGATTAGAGGAAACGGGAAGCGAGGCGGAAGATGAGGAGAGTGATCAAAGGAAAATACCAAGTCGGTCACTGATGTTGCAAGATAGATAGACACACATAGGGCAAAGGAACTCGATTTATTGGACAACAGAGCGACACTTTGGGAAATTTGCAAGGCTAATATGGGAGGCATTGCATGCAAGGAACGAAAGTCGCGCGGGGCCCCGGAAGACGACGAAAATGAATGAGGGAATATGTGCTTGGTTTGTTTGTTTGTGTGCGCTCGCGAGGCTGTGTGTGTGTGTGTGTGTGTGATGTCAGTGTGTGTGTGTGTGTGTGTGTGCGCGCGCGCGTGCGTGCGTGCGTGATGTGTGTGTGTGTGTGTGTGTGTGTGTGTGTGTGTGTGTGTATGTGTGTGTGTGTGTGTGTGTGTGTGTGTGTGTGTATCTGTGTATTTGTGTATCTGTGTATCTGTGTGTACGTGCGTGATGTCAGTGTGTGTGTGTGTGTGTGTATCTGTGTATCTGTGTGTACGTGCGTGATGTCAGTGTGTGTGTGTGTGTGTGTATCTGTGTATTTGTGTATCTGTGTATCTGTGTGTACGTGCGTGATGTCAGTGTGTGTGTGTGTGTGTGTATCTGTGTATTTGTGTATCTGTGTATCTGCGTACGTGCGTGATGTCTATGTGTGTGTGTGTGTGCATGTGGCAGTGCATGTTTAGAGCGGCTGCAAAGCTGGGATATCAAAGGAAATACATTATTTAGCTCTGCATTGCGAATTTCAAGAGAGTAGAAGCAATAAAGTAACTACGACGTGACAGCCGATGCTTTGGCTTGCGAGGAAACCGATGCAAGAGGAAAAGGGAAACTCGAAACCAAACGTAATAAGTCAGGCAGATGAATAAGTCAGTGAAAAGACGAATCTGAATCTGCAGTAAGGGAATAGCAAAGGAGTTTAAAGAAATGAGGAAGGAGAAGGGAAGGCAGGGGGGGGGGGACTGGGGCCAGGGGTTGAATGAGAAAGAGACGGGAACGAAATGGGTCACCTGGAAGAAGGAAAGGCAATAGAGGAAGGGAAGGAGGAAGAGAGAAGGAAGGGAGGGTTGGGGAGGAAAGGAGACAAGAAAGGGCAAAGGGGTCAGAGGATGGGAGGGAGAAAAGGACTGTTGAAGGAAAGGGGAGTGAGGAAGGGAACGAAAGGATATTAGATGAAGGAAGGGAAGGGAAAGAGAGAAAGGCAGGAGCGGGAAAGGATGAAAGAAAGAAAAGGAAAAAGAAAAAGAAGGAAGGAAAGGAGTTTAGGGAAACGGAAGGAAAGAACAGTAGAGAACGGAGAGGGGAAACGACAGGGAATGGGGGGGGAGGGGGTAGGGGAAGTGAAGCAGGTTAGCGGAAGGGATAGCAAGTAAAGTAGAGGAGGTAAAGTAGGGTAGGAGAAGGGAAGGAGGGCAAGTGGAGAAGGGTTAAGGTAGGGAACGCGGCGAGACCGATAGCGCGGCCGCCATCGCACTCCGGAGGGTGCCCACATCGACCGCCTGTCTGGAACCGTCCGGGCGGCCTGGATACCTGGCGGAGGTCATCCGCTGCTGTGTTCTGTGCTGCCTCTCGTTGCTGTCCTGATTATGGCTGGCCTGAATTGGGGTCTGTATTATGATCCCCTCGTTTGGGCGCTCGGTCGGCGAGTATTTTTCATCATGAATGTATTTCCTTAGTGTATACTGAGCTTGAAAAGAGTTTCTGATTTTTTTGTAAGTCTACTTTCGCCGGATTCGCCCGAGTCGTATTTTGATGACCTTGCGTATTTCTACAAATTTCGTCTTCCCGCTCGTGTCCGGAATTGAGATGACTATAACAGGTATCGACTGGCTCTGTCCTTATTTGGATCAACTTGCTTATTACTACAAAAAATACCGCTTTCTTACGGTCTCACTCACGGTAGGAATAAAATTGTTGTGTATCGTGGGAGTCTTAGAGAAGATATTGAGTGTGCGTGGATAGACTCGACGTGGATGGTAACATGATTCGCTGTTAAAGAAAGTAGCTGCTAATAGAAGGTGTTTGGCAACAGGCTTCGAACAGCACAGCGACATTTGCAGTATCCGGAAGGCAGACAGTGTGATAGCTTTCTTCCATCGTTGCTGAGGAAGATTGCATTAACAGTAGCTTGGACCATTGGGATTTTTATTTTCGTTTTATTTATAAATGGTAAGATGGACAGATACGGTACCGATAACACTTATTTTAGCGACGGTAATGGTGATTTTTTCCATCAGGACACTATATTCAAAACGAAGCTTTGACACCGCTTTTGATATAAAGGCGATAGGTATATCCATGATGATCATTGCGGTGGCTATGGTGACGAAATAGTGACGGCGCCAGGATAAGAGGCACGAGGATGCTCTTCCCACATCAAAGCGTAGCGCATTTTCAGGAAACCGGAATACATCTTGCTATTTTCTCTGGCCGTAGAGGCGAGATTCGGGTGCAGCCTGGCATCAAGCGTAGGAGAATTTCTCCTAATTCGGTCTGGGAGAATGCAGTTTCCGGAAAATGTGGGGGTGAACCCTGTCGTTTCTTCGTTGATAAATTGATACTTGGAGACGGCCGATTAATTCAAAACATACTCTTGAGTGTATAGCAGCTGATTAATCTATTAATTAAAGATAATTGCAAAACGAGAAGAAGGTGATTTGTCAACGTGCATTAGCTTAGGCATATATATAAGTATATATACAAATATTTCATTATTTTTTTACATGCACATCAATAATTCATAGACAAATGAAAGACCAAGTACCTTTAAATAGATTAATTCCCACAAATTTCCGCAAGCTTACATCTGTCCCCGGAGGCATTGGCTTGTAGCGCTGACGTGCGTTCAATTCACACATTAATTTCTGACACGAACAGTGAATGCGAATAAGTGGTCTAGCGAGCGTAATTAATGCAAGATCACCACGACCCTCAGGGGCTGCGGGCGGCGACCGTGGGGGAGGGGGGGGGGTTGAGTGGGGGGTTAGGGAGGAGGGGGGGGTTGAGTGGGGGTTAGGGAGGAGGGGGAGGGGGGAGGAATGTGATGAGTGCTGGGGTGCGGGTGAAGGGTGGTTGGAGGGAGGGGAAGGAGCTGTGATGAGTGCTGGGGTGCTGGGGAAGGGTGGTTGGGGGGAGGGGAGGGGGAGGGGAAAGGAAGGGGAGGAGGTGTGATGATTGTTAGTGTGCGGAGGAAAGGTGTTAGGGGAAGGGGAAGGGGAAGGGGAAGGGGGCTATGATGAGTGCCGAGGTGTGCGGGCGAAAGTTGATAGGGGGAGGGGAATGGTTTCAGGGGATGGGATAGGAGAAAAGAGGGGAGGGGTGGAGGTGAACTGCGAATGGTCATAGAGAGGGAGGTACCGGGGGGGGGGGGGTAATGAGTGCGGACAAAAGAAGGTAGGCCGTGTGGTTGATGGAGGTCGGAAGAAAGAGAGGGATGATGAGCGTTGCGTTGCAGACGAAAAGGTGGTTGGGGGTGAATTTGACATTGATGGGGGGTGGGGGGGTGATGAGTACTGGGGTAGGGACGAAAAGAGGAGAGAGGGAAAGTGGTAGGGTCAGGAATTGGGGGGAAGGTGAGTGCATTTTCGATTTTTTTGGACTGAAGGGCACATAACAGCTTTACGAGTGAACTTATCATAATTATTTAAACTAAAATGCAAAAAAAACGGATGGATAAGTACGTTTAATTTGCCTGGAAATTCTCTCATGGATTTCCGCTGCAATATTTGTAAAGGCTTGCAAAAAAAAAGGGTTCCTGGCAATTTTAATGACGTATTTGCCTTAGACATCGATCAGATTTTTATGACAGGCGGGGAATTGAAGTCGATGACAAGAACGGAAAAGTGAATGGCAGATTGCAAAGAGCGGGCATTGGTTAGAGTGGATGGAAAAGAAGGTTCGAGATTTCCTTTTGTAATAATCTTTGTTATTTGCAGGTACGTATCGAGGGGCGCTGTCCTCGGAGCAAGA
>NW_028234415.1:4491562-4494062 GCF_977035675.1 Penaeus japonicus | reverse complement strand
ATAAATATATATATATATATATATATATATATATATATATATATAATCTCATGATTTTCTCCCTTTTGGGGGGCCTCGGGTTAATAGTATACGAGTACATAACTCTGCCTCAGTGTTCAGGGAGTTGAAGAGCTTGCGGGCATTATCGACTTGTGCGGAAGGGCCCGGGTTGTGTCGCGGGTCTGTCGCAGGAGTTTGAACTCTCTCGGCAAACATGGCGACGTGCATTTTTCCCGGATCTTTTTTTGAATATCAACACACACGCACGCACGCACGCACGCACACACACACACACACACACACACACACACACAACACACACACACACACACACACACACACACACACACACATATATATATATATATAGATATAGATAGCTATATATATATATATATATATATATATTATATATATATATGTGTGTGTGTGTGTGTATGTTGTATGTATGTATGTATGTGTGTGTGTCTGTCTGTCTGTGTTTATAAAGCATATATGCATATATATATATATATATATATATATATATATATATATATATATATATAGAGAGAGAGAGAGAGAGAGAGAGAGAGAGAGAGAGAGAGAGAGAGAGCTGTGTGTGTGTGTGTGTGTGTGTGTGTGTGTGTGTGTGTGTGTGTGTGTGTGTGTGTGTGTGTGTGTGTGTGTGTGCGCTTTATGAATGTCTGTGGATATTTGTATGTGTTATGCATTTAAGACGAGGTTGCAGTGGTAAAAAGGACAATTTTGAAGAGGTTGAGAAAAAGGCCAGTGACAGGTCACTGCCTGTACACAGCATCCGAATGAGATAAAATGCGAGGCCCAGATTGTATGTGTCGGGACGGAAAGGCAGATCCTGATTATTCAGTGCGAGGGGAATGTTTTCAGTCTGCCCATGTCCTTGGTGCTTGCATGTTGTGCTTGCAGCGGGCGATACCAGGGGTATAGGGACGTTGGAGGAAGTAAGGGAAAATATCAGATTTTGTTTATTAAAAAATCAAAGAAAATATGAAAGTATTGATGTTGCGATGAAAAAAGCAAGTTGTGGTAGAAAGTCGGGGCTTATTAAGAGCAAAATAAGTAAATAAAAGCTTTTTTTAGAGAATAATATAGGATTTGTGGAAGAATATACACCCCTGGCTGGCATCAGTACATGAACACTCCCTTGTTCCATGTCGCCGGTGCCTTGTTCTTACGTCGCGCCGCCCTCGTGTTCCTTTTTTTTTTTTTTTTTTTTTTTTTTTTTTTTTTTTTTTTTTTTTTTTTTTTTTTTTTTTTTTCATGAACGTTACGCGATTTTGGTCTCTTTTTATTTCGTTTTTTTATGTTTTGACTAATGTTTGCTAATATGGCTGATACTTTATTAGTTGCTTTTGTGAAGCACACACCGTGTAGTCAATTTAAAATGTTTTACGGACATTACAGCTATCTTTGTTTTCCGTAATCTAGATTGTTGTTGTTTTTTTGTGATGCCTCCTTTTATTCTTCAGTGTTATGATGAAAGAATTTTGTCATAATTCAACCGTGGCTCGGTAATTCGCCTTAAAGTAGCCATTCATCCATCCACTTTCCCTTCGCCATCCATCAACTACCATTCATCCATCTACTCCCCTTTCACCATTCATCCACTTTTTTCGCCCTCCATCCATCTGCCCCTTCACCATCCATCCACACCACTTTTGCCATCCATCCATCCACCCATCCCTTCGCCATCCATCCAACCATCCCTTCGCCATCCATCCACCCATCCCTTCGCCATCCATCCACCCATCCCTTTGCCATCCATCCAACCATTCCTTAGCCATCCATCCAACCATCCCTTCGCCATCCATCCAACCATCCCTTCGCCATCCATCCAACCATCCCTTCGCCATCCATCCAACCATCCCTTCGCCATCCATCCAACCATCCCATCGCCATCCATCCAACCATCCCTTCGCCATCCATCCAACCATCCCTTCGCCATCCATCCAACCATCCCATCGCCATCCATTCAACCATCCCTTCGCCATCCATCCAACCATCCCTTCGCCATCCATCCAACCATCCCATCGCCATCCATCCAACCATCCCTTCGCCATCCATCCAACCATCCCTTCGCCATCCATCCAACCATCCCTTCGCCATCCATCCAACTATCCCATTGCCATCCATCCAACCATCCATCCACCCATCCCTTCGCCATCCATCCAACCATCCCATCGCCATCCATCCAACCATCCCTTCGCCATCCATCCAACCATCCCTTCGCCATCCATCCAACCATCCCTTCGCCATCCATCCAACCATCCCTTCGCCATCCATCCAACCATCCCTTCGCCATCCATCCAACCATCCCTTCGCCATCCATCCAACCATCCCATCGCCATCCCTTCGCCATCCATCTAACTATCCCATTGCCATCCATCCAACCATCCCTTCGCCATCCATCCAACCATCCCTTCGCCATCCATCCAACCATCCCTTCGCCATCCATCCAACCATCCATCCAACCATCCCA
>NW_028234415.1:4481562-4486562 GCF_977035675.1 Penaeus japonicus | reverse complement strand
CAAAATTTAGGGGGGTGAAAACTGGAAAGCTTAGAAAATTCATTTTGGAGTGGTAAAAATTTAAAACCGCTCATTGAGGATTTGGGGGCTTCAGGAAACAACAACAACAAAAAATAATAATAATTGCATATATATAAACACCTCACTTTTAAAGCAATATGTATTAGATAGGAGACATTTTCCTTATATCCTTCCATATACATCAAATAGGAGCTCTGCAACAGATTAGATCTAATGTCATTATTAATTGTAAATTTAGGAATACTTGGTGCTAATTCTATTTTAACTGCGACTCTTCGTTGAAGTGTAATCTCAAGAAATGTTTCACGAGGGACTTGCGCGTGAAATGTGGGCTTGCGAGTATGCAGTGTCAACACAGGAACAGTTTCAAGTGAGGAGGCCCTCTTGTGCGAAAGTCAGCAACCTGCCCAAGAACACTCTCTTTCATCTTTTCTATTCTTTCTCCCAACTCCATCTTCTCGTCTCTCTGTCTTCTTCCTCTCCTTTATACTCTTCTGTTCTCTCTGTGTCTGTCTCCTTTCTTCTGCCTTTCTCTCTCCCTCTCTCTTCTCTCTCTCTCTCTCTCTCTCTCTCTCTCTCTCTCTCTCTCTCTCTCTCTCTATCTATCTCTCTCTCCCTCCCTCTCCCCCTCCTTTTCCCTTTCCCTTTCTTCCCCCTTCTTCCCCCCTCTTCCCCTCTCCCCCTTCCCCCCTCTTTTTCCCTCCCCCCTTCCCCTCTTCCCCCCTTTTTTGTCTTTTCTCTTCCCCCTCTCCTTTTTCTCTCTCTCTCTCTCTCTCTTTTTTCTCTCTTCTCTCCCCTCCCCCTCTTCCCCTTTTTCCCCTCTCCTCTTTTTCCTCTTTTTCTCCTTTTTCTCTCTCTCTCTCTTTCTCTCTTTCTCAGTCAGCATCACCGAAGACGAAGGCTGGATGGGAGATGATTCCTTTTGGAGGTCTCACGGCACTTGTTTTGGTTTGGGAAGGAAGGAGGTAATTTTTATTTTTTTTTAAGACTTATTGGTATATTATTTTTTGGTTGATTAATGGAGCAATTACTATATTTCATTGTTGTTGATTTAGTTTCTAATATCAATCTCATTTTGATTATTATTATTAATGGGAAGTCTTTGTTGAACTATTTGTGGAACGGCCGACATTTTGTATCGCCATTTGATAATTATTATGTCCAAGTGACAACTATACTACAAAATAGGTACGTTGTAGTTGGTTCTAATATAATTTTATATTGTATCATATTATAATCAGTAAAAAAAATAATGTGTTTGAAGTAGTTTCATTTTTTAACTTTCGTTTTTCTTTGCACATTTTCTTTTTTTTTGTTTTCCTCTTCACTGTCTGTCTGTCCATATTGGCCATTCCGAGAAGAGACGGACCGAATATTATATCACCAGAAAAGTCCCACCTCGCAGGCATAATTAATTTCTTTCCATCATTGCATATTGTTAATTTGGAGTATTTCGTGCCGTTAAGGAACACATGCACACGAACACACACACGCACATGCACACGCGCACACACACATACAAACACATCACGACATATACACAACTTACACTCACTCCTCACTTCACTCCCCTCTACTCACTCACTCACTCCACACACACTGCACACACTCACACACACCAACACACACACGACACACACACACTAACACACAACACACAACACAACACACACACACAACAACGCACTAACACACAAAAACCAAACAACACACACACACACACACACACATCAACAACATGCATATGTATAAATTGTATATATATATATGTAAATATAATGTATATATATAAAATATATATAAAATGATCTAATATAAATGTGTATAATATAAATAAATAAATATAAAAAATAACACACACACACACACACACACACACACACACACACATATATATATATATATATATATATATATATATATATATATATATATATATATATATACATACATACATGTATACGTGTACATTGTATAGGCCTAAATTAATAAAAAGCTTTTTCGGGGTTAGGGAGCAGTGCTTCCAATGGCCGTATTTATATTTCAATCACAAAATGAGGTGATGTGAACGTTATTTTTCCCTCTGTACATTCGGTCGGAGTTTAATATAACTCGGCTTTAAACGTCCAATTTCAGATTTCATTTCAGCCGGAAAGGTCGGCGTTGCTGTGTTTACTTGTGTTAAACGCGAGTGTTCCGCAGCAAAACGGAAAACGCGCCTCTGATATGAGTATTTGCGTTCACTGAGGAAAGTAACATGACGAGCGTTTTGACTTCTTGGGGGCCCGGTTCTTGCAAGCAAAATAATCGGCCTCTTGGGCACGCATAGAAGCGCTCAAAGATTTTTGGTGTGGCTTCCAAAGAGAGAAATGTCTGTCTGTGTTAAGCTATCGGACATGTTTGTTTATAAGTGCCTACTCGAGAGTGTATATTATTTTAGTATATAATCTCTCTCTCTCTCTCTTTCTGTGCGGATGTGTGTATGTGTGTGCCTATGCGCGCGCGCGCACACACGCACGCACACACACACACACACACACACACACACACACACACACACACACACACACACACTAATACTAACACTAACACTAACACTAACACTAACACTAACACAATAACACAAAAACACATTAGCACACAAACACAACCCACCACAAAAACACATTAGCACACTACAACCACACTCACATGCAAAAACCCAACATACACACACAGTCACACACACACACACAACACAACACACACACACACACACCACACACTCACACACAGACACACACACACACCCACAACAACACACATCAACAACACACACAACACAAATACTAACACTAACTAAAAAACACTAAACACTAACACAATAACACTAACACTAACACTAACACTAACACTAACACTAACACTAACACTAACACTAACACTAACACTAACACTAACACTAACACTAACACTAACACTAACACTAACACTAACACTAACACTAACACTAACACTAACACTAACACTAACACTAACACTAACACTAACACTAACACTAACATTAACACTAACACTAACACTAACACTAACACTAACACTAACACTAACACTAACACTAACACTAACACTAACATTAACACTAACACTAACACTAACACTAACACTAACACTAACACTAACACTAACACTAACACTAACACTAACACTAACACTAACACGAACACTAACACTAACACTAACACTAACACTAACACTAACACTAACACTAACACTAACACTAACACTAACACTAACACTAACACTAACACTAACACTAACACTAAAACTAACACTAACACTAACACGAACACTAACACTAACACTAACACTAACACTAACACTAACACTAACACTAACACTAACACTAACACTAACACTAACACTAACACTAACACTAACACTAACACTAACACTAACACTAACACTAACACTAACACTAACACTAACACTAACACTAACACTAACACTAACACTAACACTAACACTAACACTAACACTAACACTAACACTAACACTAACACTAACACTAACACGAACACTAACACTAACACTAACACTAACACTAACACTAACACTAACACTAACACTAACACTAACACTAACACTAACACGAACACTAACACTAACACTAACACTAACACTAACACTAACACTAACACTAACACTAACACTAACACTAACACTAACACTAACACGAACACTAACACTAACACTAACACTAACACTAACACTAACACTAACACGAACACTAACACTAACACTAACACTAACACTAACACTAACACTAACACTAACACTAACACTAACACTAACACTAACACTAACACTAACACTAACACTAACACTAACACTAACACTAACACTAACATTAACACTAACACGAACACTAACACTAACACTAACACTAACACTAACACTAACACTAACACTAACACTAACACTAACACTAACACTAACACTAACACTAACACTAACACTAACACTAACACTAACACTAACACTAACACTAACACTAACACTAACACTAACACTAACACTAACACTAACACTAACACTAACACTAACACTAACACTAACACTAACACTAACACTAACATTAACACTAACACTAACACTAACACTAACACTAACACTAACACTAACACTAACACTAACACTAACACTAACACTAACACTAACACTAACACTAACACTAACACTAACACTAACTCACACTAACACTAACACTAACACTAACACTAACACTAACACTAACACTAACACTAACACTAACACTAACACTAACACTAACACTAACACTAACACTAACACTAACACTAACACTAACACTAACACTAACACTAACACTAACACTAACACTAACACTAACACTAACACTAACACTAACACTAACACTAACACTAACACTAACACTAACACTAACACTAACACTAACACGAACACTAACACTAACACTAACACTAACACTAACACTAACACTAACACTAACACTAACACTAACACTAACACTAACACTAACACTAACACTAACACTAACACTAACACTAACACTAACACTAACACTAACACTAACACTAACACTAACACTAACACTAACACTAACACTAACACTAACACTAACACTAACACTAACACTAACACTAACACTAACACTAACACTAACACTAACACTAACATTAACACTAACATTAACACTAACACTAACACTAACACTAACACTAACACTAACACTAACACTAACACTAACACTAACACTAACACTAACACTAACACTAACACTAACACTAACACTAACACTAACACTAACACTAACACTAACACTAACACTAACACTAACACTAACACTAACACTAACACTAACACTAACACTAACACTAACACTAACACTAACACTAACACTAACACTAACACTAACACTAACACTAACACTAACACTAACACTAACACTAACACTAACA
>NW_028234415.1:4469062-4474062 GCF_977035675.1 Penaeus japonicus | reverse complement strand
TAATGCACTGTACGCATTTAGTAACAGCTTACAAATAACTACAGTTTGTACGTATGCTGCAGTACGTCGTACTAAGCAAGCATCAGCAAATGATTATAGAGAGTGATCGTAAACTCTAAGTCTGCACACTCATATATTTTTTTTTTCTTTCATATTTCCATTTTTCATTATTTTTATTTTAGATTAAACTTAGATTTGATATCTCATCCCTGTATGTTATCCCAGGAGCCCCTCGCACATAATTCATTTGCATACTTCGAGCATTCCTGTCCATGGGTTAAAGTGCAAGGCATTTCATCCTGGGGAGGGGGGATTCTTTATGCTGGAGTGGAAGAATTATCGGAATTTTTAAACTCCAGTTCGTTTAAATCGCAGCAGAGCTCGTAAACTTGCAGAACTGTGACAATAACTTAGAGATATGACAGAAACAAATCTCTGCGGAAAATAGGGACGGCGAAAATGTACATATTATACTTGCATTCAAGCAGGTAATCGGACCAGGGATTATAAAGATAAAAAATGCGTTTTATTGTATGGGAATGTATGATATTCTCGTTACATAATTTTCTTTTATGAAAAATAATAACTTTGTGTTAATATATTTTATTTTTTTTTATTTTTTTTATTCTCATGCATTTCCCTGTTTAGAAGGTAAAGAGGAACATACGAGGAAAATGAAAGAAAGCAAGGGAGAGATGGTAGCACATGGTCTTCTGTATCGGCATCGGAATTTGAGGTTTCCATTGTATCTCTTTTTAAGTGTTGCGGTAGCCGTTACGTTGAATGCAATTTAATATATTTTTGGACTATAATTGTTATGATGAGGTACGTAAACTTTCGATACAGCTGTGAATCGTTTCCTTGATATTAATATTTTTGCGCCTCCATGTCGGACTCCGCATTTTTCACCATCAAATGCAATATATATATATTTTTTTTTTTCATATTGCAGCCTCAACTACTGTCTTATTTATTTCATCTACTTGTCATCTTTTTCAATACTTCATTTTTTTTTTTCCTTCTTTGCATAGACGTAGCTACATGTGTTACGGACTGATTCGGGCTAATGGGATGCGTAGCAAATAAAGTTGATATAATTCACTTTGCGAGCATCTTTCATGGCTAGTCTGCGCGTCCTTCGCCGGGTAAGTTCATTTTCATCTCGTGAATATTGATAGCAGAAGATGTCGGGCGCTACACTGAAACCTGACTTTATTCATTAATTTTATTCATGCGTCTTGCGTTCATGAGACACGAGGAAATTTTATGGCTTGGGGTTTTGTGCTTGACCTTTTTTTTCGCTCCTTTATTTTTGTGATCAGTTTTTGTCTGTTTGTTTGTTTTTTCTTTGTTCTGATCCGTCTCTCCACCAGTTTTTTTTTTTTTTTGTATATGTATATATTTCTGATTGCAAGGAAACCAAGCTAAGTACTTGGAGATGCTTTCCCGTCCAACATTTTTTGTGTTTGTTCCTTGTATATGCATATCATTTCATTGTTAAAACTACCTTTTCGAACTTGCAAGTGAATCTAGCGTCTCTTGATCGCTCTAATCTAGTGAAATTGACGTACATTTTTACTCCCCATTTTGTACATCCCTTTCTCTCTCCCTCCCCCTCCCTCCCTCCCTCCCTCTCTCCATCTCTTCGCTCTTCTCCCTTCTTACTCCACTTCTTCTTTTTCTTTTCTTCCTCTCTCATTTTTCCCACCTCCCTCCCTTCCTCCCTTCCCCTCCCCTCCTTTCCCTTCGCTCTCTTTCCCTCTTTCCCTCCCTTTCCTCACCTCCCCTCCCCTACCTTCCTTCCCTCCCCTCTCCTACCTTCCTTCCCTCCCCTCCCCTCCCAACCCCACCCCACCCCTCCCTTCCCCTCCCTCCCTCCCTCCCTCCCTCCCTCCCTCCCTCCCACATAAGTTCAAGTGCCACAATGACTAACGAGGGGGAGTACATCGGGGGCCGTCGGGTGCCACGGGCGCTGCGGGATGGGTATGCCGGGCCTTCATGTGGAAGCTGGAGGAAAATAATGGCACGAGGCAAGTCATGCGCCAAGAGAAGGAGATGGAGCATGAAAATAGATATACGATCGCAGAGGAGGCGCAGATCGCCGCTAATGCCCAGGCCGAGTGATAAAGTTCGGCGGCCTGGGTGTGTGTGTGTGTGTATGTATGTATGTATGTATGCATGTATGCATGTATATGATATATATATGTATATGATATATATTATGTATATGATATATGTATATGATATATGTATATATGTATATGATATATGTATATATATATGCATATATATGTGTATATATGATATATATTATGTATATGATATATGTATATGATATATGTATATATGTATATGATATATGTATATATATATGCATATATATGTGTATATGTATAGATATGGATAGATTTGTATATAGATATATATAGCAAGTCCATTGTCCATCGTCTATCCAGCTATTAACAAATAGGCATATGGTTTACACTGATTGATGACCAAATAAAGTGAAATTGATTATATTTTACCCAAAAGCTACCGCGCCGCCTTCGTGATACAAGATAAAAAAAAAGAAAGCAAAAAAGGTTCATTGATTTTCCGGCAGCCATGACTTCGCATTTTAAGACAGATGCCCTCCTCGCTGTACAGGCCTCGCCAGCTGTGCATCACCGAAATGAGGTTGGAAAGCGGCCAAAAATCTGAGGAATCCGAGATCAGATACGAGAGGACATGGAAATGGATAAGGATATTGGGCCGCGCATCACGTGTCGCAGCGACCGCGGACGCCAAATATCGTCGGCTACCTGGCGGGGATGGGAGGTGAGGGTGGGGGGGGGGGTGGCTGGAAATGCGGGGGAGATTACCTTTATGGCGGACACTATGTTTCCGACACCCAGGCGAGGCGAGTAAACACACGAGCAATCAAAAAAAGGACAAAAAAAAAAATCTCGCAGACACGCTTAAAAGCTTGTTCGAGCTCTGTAACACAAGGACACACATTCACACTTTCTCATTGTCAAACACGTGCGCGCACGCACACACGCACGCACGCACACACACACACACACACACACACACACACACACACACACACACACACACACACACACACACACACACACACACACACACACACACACCTAAACACCTACACCTACATACCTACATTCACACACTAACACTTTCCATCAGATTGCTTATCCAGTCCGCGTTTGTGTTGCGTATATAGAGTAAATATTTCTCGCGGAATGTACGCGTGAAGAGAGCTTTTCGTAAACACTTCGGGTAACAATGTGTACAAAGCTGATCAACATAGATATTCGGGAGTACGGGCAATGCACTGCTGTTGCACTCAATGTGTATTTTTGTATCGCTAGGCCACGGTACGGAGAAATGAAACAGGGTTTAAAAGGCATGTCTCAAATCAGTTATATTTATATGTCGGGTGTTATTTCATATTCATTACATTTTGAATTTCCTAGTTGCATGATATTGCAAAAGTACCATTATTAGTGCCTCTCCCGAAGCTGTGACGGTTGCAAAAATGTTTTTTATTCCCTCTGTATAAATATGTAGGCGGTGAGCGTCATAAATGTAGTTTTATTTTCTGCATCTTGCGAAAATTGGTGATTGCGATATTGCAGTGAGGGATGGGAAGTGCCTTTGGGGGAGGGGCTAGAAGGGTGATTGCGAATTTACAGTTGTTAGAAAAAAGAGACAAGGAAATACTGGTGAAAAGGAGACGAGAGGATTTATTTTCGGAAGAGGGAGAGTAAGAAGGTAAAGTCAAAGGAAAGAAATAAGAATGAAGTTGGTAACGGTAGAAATGAAAGTAAAAGGTGGACGGAATAGATGCAATGGGGAACGAGGCTTGTCACGGGGAATTGGAAAATAATAATCTACATTTGAACATAAAAAAATCATGAATATGTTTATTGAACACGTTACCCCTAATGAGCACAACGTAAACGGTTCGATGATCACGAGGGAAATGCAGTTCAATGTTCGAGAGAAAAGTGTTTTAATTAGCAACGTCAGTTGATCTGAATATATCATTTTATCTCTATGTAACAAGCGGACGTATCCATTAGGGGCTATTGGCTCTTTGGCGTGCATGGTCTGGCGATATGATTTATTTTATCTTTTATTTGTTCCCCTTTTTATGAAGGGGGGGGGGCGTGTTAGGTCTTTTCTTTTCTTTTTTCCTTCTTCTTTTTTTTGCGGGAGGGGTTGGGGGAGAAGGGGGATAGCAAGAAAACTCATCCTTAAGAAAATAAGACGTGGATTTCAAATCGCGTTGTCGGAAAGGAGGAATCTGCACGCGAGATGGGTTAGGATTCCATGCATCCTTCGCGGTGCACCTTTAATGTGATGTATTGTTTAGAATTGTGAGTGTTATGGAATGCAGACTCTTTGGGAAGAGGGCCTTTGGCGCGAGAGGAAAGTCCGGGACGCGAGAAGAGGGAAGAGGCGCAGGGAAGGCTCGCATGGGAGACTTATAATCGAGCTCTTCGATTATTTTCGTATTTGAATTTAGCTTTCGTGTGTGTGTGCGTGTGTGTGTGTGTGTCTGTGTGTGTGTGATTCCATATCAAGAAGCATTTATTTCCTCAGGTAATGCACATTCCACTATGTGGCTCAATTCTAGACTATATTCTTGTTTTGTTGTCAGTTCAAAGATTTTATTAATCGGATGTGCTGAGTTAAATGCTGAGTTAAAGACATTTCTTCCTATATGTATTGCTTTTCGATTTTTTTTTTATCATGGGAAGATCATCTTTAATGTTCTCACTAAGTTTTTTTTTCTATAAGCAATTGTTTATTTTTACTGTACATTTTTTTGTGTAATATTAATTGTCATATTTGTTTGAACAATTTATTTTATGGTATTTTGAACCGTTGTTAAGAACCCCTAAGATGTCTGTTTTTTCCAGAATTATACCTATATTGCTAGTAATAGCTTACCAAAGATTCTCATTTTTAAATCATCTCATTATCTAGGT
>NW_028234415.1:4436562-4439062 GCF_977035675.1 Penaeus japonicus | reverse complement strand
TCTTCCTCCTCTGCCAGTCTCTTCCTTTTCCTCATCCTCATCGTCATCCTCATCCTCCACCACCACCACCTTCTCTTCTTCTTCCAGCCTCCTCCACCACCACCACCTCCTCCTCCTTCTCCTCCTCCTCCTCCTACACCTCCTCCTCCTCCTCACCTTCCTCCTCCTCTTCCCCTCACCTTCCTCCTCCTTGTCTTCATCCTCTTCATCCTCCTCTCTTCTCTCATCTCCTCCATCCCGAATCCTTCCTCCCGTTTCCTTAGCGCCCTTAGTGCTCTCCGTGACTCCTTTCAGCTCCTCCCGTCTCCGCGATGGAATAACTCTCGGCGCCCTCCTTCCCACGCCTCGCTTTTCGGCTCCAGTCCCTTCGCCGCTGGGGCCGTATTTCGCGAGGCTGAATCATTGACGGGGGGCGGTTGGGGGTGGGGGGGCTTAAGAGATGTGTATGGTTCTTTTTTTCTGATTTTTTTTTTCTTACTTGATTGTTTTTTGTTTTTTTTTATCTTGGGTTTTCTTTCTTGGTTTTGGGTTCTCTTTCATCCTTTTGAGTTCTCTTTCTTTCACCCCTTTTCCGTCTTTCTGAGTTTAGCTGTGATGTATCCTATCAGCGTTTATGTAATGTCAGTTTTCACTTTGTTGTGAATTCTGAATTTTGTTTTGATTTTGTGAGGATCATCTTCATGTCACGGTTACCACGTAGGTAATCTTCAAAGTATTTACTTTTTTTCGTTATATTTATTATCTTTATATAACCGTTCCTTGGTTTATTGTTTATAACCAGCTGCGTTTTGCTTTTCTTTGTGCCAGTGTGTTTTGACCCTTATGTGACCCTCCCGACCCCTCTGTGTCAACATGCTGGCTGACCGGGGGTGGCTGGGCTAACCTTTAACCTTTCTTTTCTATCCTTACGTTGCTTTAGTCATTGTTCCCTTTAGTCTTTCAGTTATTATCGGTTGCTTTTCCGTTACATTTTAGCTTCCATGTGACCTAGGTGACTCCTTTCTGTTAGTATGTTGACAGACCTATGATTAGTTGAACCTTTGCATTTTGTATACATGAAACGCCTCGGTTGTTCCTTCAACCATCAACTATTATCAGTTGCTTTGTCTTTATACGTTAGCATTAATGTGACCTGGATGATCTCTTTCTGTCAGCATGTTGGCAGACTTCACTAACCTTGAACCCTTGGTTTTGTATACTTGAACACCGTTATTTTTTCTTCCTTTATCAGCTGTTATCACAGTTGCTTTGTCTTTACACGTTAGCATTTATATGAGCGACCTCACTCCTTGCAAGCTTGACCTTCGCTGGCTGGCTGGCTGGAATATAACCCCCGACCTCGCATACCTTCCGCGTGCTGCACCAGGCGCAGCTTGCTTGTTCACGTGACCTTGTCCCTTTAATTAGTGTCCGTAATTGGAAATTTCGGTGGGAGCGAGCGTCTCGACTCTTTGTATCGGCAACTTCGCGGAATAAGTGCCGTTGTTGTATCCGGTAAGCGAGGTTCTGTTCCCGGAAGCTACCGACTCATCGTTACTTGATTAATTTAAAGTCTTGATATTGTCATATTCGCTTAGATCTAATATTAAGGTCTGATATTAAGCCTGTTGGTTTGATGATTTGGGTATACGATTAAGGTTGCTGGTTTGAAATTTCGTCCATTTCCTTCATAGGATCTAATTTAGATGTATTATGGTTGTTATATAGAATGTGCTATAAATAAATACGTCGGGTATCTGAACATGAACAGCCATTAAAATAGATCATAACCACGAAAGCTCTAACGGGCTTTGCGAACTAATGTAAGAAATAGTCATTCGTTTATTTCGTATCCATGCAAATTGTCTTAACGATAATTATACACCAAACAATTACGAACCGCACAAAAATGAATGAAAAGTCCATAATTAAATAGTAAAACGAGTTCCCGTCGGTATTAAAAGCAATAACAACCTGTATATAGTTAGACATGCAATATAGCATAGATTCATGTTCTCATTGATTACAGAATGATCAGTGATTACTAAATGTAACCAATACAGATTTGCATTTAATTTTCCAGTGGTGTTGGATGGCTGCGTGGATGTGATGTCATATACATTTTAGTTGTTATTACTATTGCTTTGTTATGATGTCTGGCAGTAATGTTGTTACTGGATATACTATTCAATAGCATTATATTTCTTCATATGAAGTAGTTTCATCGTTTATTCAGACTGATATTCGTTATTTGTAATTTGAAATTTTGTTCTCGGGAGTTGGGAATGATGGTTAATATTTTCCAGATTAAGTGTATTAATGGCGTAGAGAGAAGAGAACTTGATAAGCTTAGATTGTTATGGTTGCGAGGTTGACTTCCTCTTGAAGATAACTTTATATGCTACGTTAACTTTCAACATAAACATGGTCCGAAAGCTGAGAAAACCTTTTGCAAATTATATGCAGAATCCTAAAGCGGGGGAAACTTTGGCCCAATTTGCCCCCCCCCCCCTCAAACGTT
>NW_028234415.1:4429062-4434062 GCF_977035675.1 Penaeus japonicus | reverse complement strand
ATGTACAAGCATAGACGCATACATACAAAAACATACGTTCATTCATATGCACATGCATTTGCAAGTGTCTGTTTGTATTAAGAAGAGAGGATAATCCTAGGAGCAAGATCAGCCGTAGGTATTTGATCGCGTGACTGATGCCAACGGATCAAATTTGGTCCCGCACATGTGCTTATTCCTCTTGTTTCTCCTATGACGAAGATACTTTATCCTCTTTATTTTCTTCTTCTTCTTCTTCTTTTTTTTTTTTTTATCTATGTATTTTTTTTATTTTCTTTCCCTTGTTCCTTTTGTGTCCTCCACTTTCTTCCGGAAATCGGCATCCTCCTCTGCGCCATGCCCTGTCCTTTGTTTTTTTCCTCCCCGAGAAGAATTGAAACCGATATCTATTTACTTATTTTCGCCGGCATTGAAAGCTCCTTATCTGCGTCTGTGCATTCCGATCCCTTTCGCTCGATCGCAATTCACTGATTAATTCGATTGCCGCTGATGCGCCTCGTGACGGATCTTTTATATATTCGTCTCTCCGGTCCGCATTCCCATCGCCGCCGCGGGTATTTTGACGCGAGATCCACGCCCCCCCCCCCTCGCGGAGAAGACATTCGGCCGTGTTGGTCTGGAATATAAAGCGGAGATTCGCGAATAACCGCTCGGCTCCGATCCGTTGCAATTCGCGCTCTCTTTGATTGCGGAAATTGTTTTGCATGTGCGTCATCGTGTCTCGTGTGATTTGCAGCGATAGGATAGGGGCGGGTGGGCGGGCCGGATGGGCGGGCGGGCGGGCCGGATGGGCGATTCTATTAGTTTCTCATTGGAGGTTCATGATCTGTTGGGAGAGATGCCAGAAGAATCTGCTGTATATTTATTGTTTGGAATACGAAGACCAAGATTATTTGTTTAAACAATTCCTTTACTGCATACGAGTTGCAAATGCCACAAATAGATAGTCGATGGAAAGATTACTTCATTCAGAGTCCCAGACAGAATCTTGTCCTGAAGCCCCGGTTGCAGCAGTAGGAGGGTGATGGGGTAAAGCGTATCCTGAAGGCAGGAACCCGACAGGCCAAGACTAGCGGTGCAAAGGGCCTTCCTGTCCCCTGTGAACTATTTTCTCTTTGATGAAAATCTGCATATGAGAAGGACGAATTTTACATATTTGGGGCGTGCGGATTTGCTGCTTTTCATGTTGTGTTGTTTATATGTATGTTTTTTTTTATATATACGTTTTGAATATATATGAATATACATGTTTCCTTTTTAGAGTGAGAGTAAGAGTAAAATCAAGATAGAGAGAGAGAGAGAGGGAGGAAAGGTTAAAAGAGAGAGAGAGAGAGAGAGAGAGAGAGAGAGAGAGAGAGAGAGAGAGAGAGAGAGAGAGAGCGCAAAACTCTGGACTCCTATTCGTGATTAATGTGCCAGCGTTGTGTGGCGTAAGTGCCAGCGGCTGAAGAGGAAGACGTGATATTAGATAAGTTTTGGACCGGAGCAGGAATGCTGACAAAAGCAATCAAATTTCAGCGGGGCCTGGCATCCTAAACATGGCTTCCACAACACTTCCGGAATACCTGAGACATGTTGCTCATTCTTCGTCGGATTATTCGTTTCAAGGGGGGGTCTGCTTGGGTTTGTTTGTTTGTTTGACTCTCCTGACCTAAGAAATCACTAACTCCGGTCTTTTTACGTTTTATCATAATGGTGATATAAGTCACATATCAATACGTTCAACTTTTTGTCGTTGTAGTCATTTTAGGCCGGTGACTTCCCGCGCATGTTTGTAAACAGTAGGAATACATAAACAAGCGATCGATCCCCCTTTGGAATTTTCGGCGGAGATTGTTACACCGTAAAAGTTTAATACTCCATGACAGGCGCGTCCAGATTCTTCCTCAAGTTTCTTGTGAACTCGACCAAAGGATTCTGTGCGAATTCTTAAATTTCCTTGAAAAGTTTACAAGTTGTTATCTCTTGAGCATAGAAAAAGCAAGGTCAGTCAAAGGTTGAGTTGGGTTGCCAATATTAGAGGCGCTGTGGGGAATGTTAAGGTGTGAATGTGAATATATAAAGATCCCAACCGAGGAAGCAGTAATTGTGGTGAATAAAAGACAAAACAACAACAACAACAAAATTGTTAGGATTTAAGATTTGCAGAGCGGAGGAGTTGTATCTTAATGGATGTGCGGTATTCACCTGCTCTCTGGGAAGGTTTTACGGAAATCTTATTTAGCATTTGGGACCATTGGGATTGCAACTCTATCGTTTTAGAGGGCGGGAACTTCCCAACGTTTTTAGTTTATATCTCGGTTGATATAATGATCGACCGTTTCCGAACAGGTCTGTGCGTGTAGTGTATTGGTCAATCAAATTTAGTCCTTTGTCACTTGGTTTATGAGATTCCGGTCTGGTACGAAATCTGTGTTTTTTTCCTTGCCACAATTCCTCTTCCTTTTCGACTATCTTTCTCTCTTTCCTCTCCTCTCTCCTCTTCGCCTCCCTCGCTTCACTCCCCTCTATCTCTTCCCTGTCATACCCGTCTCATCTCCATTCTCTTTTCTCTCTTCTCCTTTTTCCCTCTCTGCCCTCCTGTTTCCCTCTACCTCCCTCTCTTCCTTCTCTCCATTTCCTTTCTCCCTATTCCCGTTCGCCCCTCGCATGATTTTCGCCAGTTCAAACCAGCGACGCGGCGATAGCATTGGCTTCTGCGGGCTGGAAGTTAGCAGCACGAACCTAGGACCCGGAATAAAGTGTTTGCAAGGGCCATTGTTCTCTCGCTGTTCATTGTGGGACCTGTGACTACCTCCAGGGTCACGTGGGAGGAAGCTCTTAAAGGCGCAGTAATGAGCGATTTTATCGTTTACGAACACTACCTTACAGCAGCGGCAGAACGTTGCTGTTTTTACTATCTGTGCCCTTACTCCTGGGCAGGGTAGTAACGTAGAGACACACATTATATGATGTGTCCATTTTTACTGTGGCACTGTGCGGTGTTGTGTCGTTGCCATTCCTCACTCCCCATAGTCTTTCCTCGCCTCAACAGATTCACCGAATTGTCCAATACCCGAGCTTTTATTGTAATTTCTCTAGGTCACATCACCCTCCCTCTCCCCCCCCCCTCCACTGGCCAACTTTCGGTGCTCTTTGTTCCCTGTCCCACATCATCCAGTCTCGTGTTTACATTTGTAAACCTCCTTTGTCCACCTTGCACTGGAATGGTCAGGCTATTGCGTCTGTTGCGTTCCCTGCGTCTGACACGCTTCCTTTTACACAACAGATAACAAAAACATATTTTCAGAAGCCTTAACTCATTGAGCATATCGCCATTA
Organism: Penaeus japonicus; assembly: GCF_977035675.1. Lineage (NCBI taxonomy): Eukaryota > Metazoa > Arthropoda > Malacostraca > Decapoda > Penaeidae > Penaeus > Penaeus japonicus. Next base: position 4,430,742 of record NW_028234415.1, on the reverse strand, counting down.
CGGACCCCATGTATGGATAATAAGAATAGAGTCAAGATTGCATCATGAAAACATATAGTTACTGTAGAACATAGACTTAATTATCATAACAGTATACTTGGCTGTATAATGAGCTCTTTCATTGCATTACATACTCACAGAAACCGGCCTCCGTGAGCATCATCTCCGCCAATATTTTTCATACAAAATGTTTAACTGAGAGAGGCTATGAAAATCTCAAAAGTTCCAATTAGACGTCTCTTCCATGGACCCCCAAGATTATGAAAGATCATGTGCTACGGTATTATTACTATTGTCATTTTTGTTGTTATAGTTAGTACTATTACTATTGATATAAATATTGCCACTGCTACGAGGGAGCGTATATAAGTTTCTACTCATCCTCTTTCTAACAGCCCTAGAATAATTGACATATACATGTGAATATGAGTCTCACACGCTCTTGTGTAAACTAGCGTCATAGATAAAGTGTAAACGTTCTTGTGTGGGGAATAATTTCTTTACACCCTCTTTATTCTTTTTAAGCCAAATATTTAAGCCATTTTTGTAAAAAGTTAACGCTTCATTCTGTATCAAATGGTAAAGTCTAATCCACGTTTTAATTCCATGCGTTTCCGAGATATGATGTTCATGTACTGTTATGGCCGGGTTTTATATCTGCAGTTTCTGTGAATATTAGTTTTTGCACATTAATATTGTTATTATTGTTATCATCATTATCATTTAACTATTATTGTTATTGTTGTTATTGTTATTGTTATTGTTGTTGATATTATTATTATTATTATTATTATTATTGTTATTGTTATCATTATCATCATCATTATTATCATTATCATTACAATTATTTTTATTTTATTATTATTATTATTATTATTATTATTATTATATTATTATTATCATTATCATTACAATTATTATTATTTTAATTGTGACATATAATTTCTACATGGATAGACTGCCATTAAATTTGTCACGACAATACACACTACTTATTTTCTTTATCTATTACCATTGGTTTAGGCAGTACGAGCGAATGTGCATTGTGTAATAATATGTCATTCTGCGTGAACGGAGATGCATATGGTGATGGTGATGTTGATTATTATTTTTATTATCATTATTATTATTACCATTAGTATAAGCATTACAATTATGGGTATTATGATATTTATTATTGTTATTAGTATTAATTAATATTTTTTACTATTGTTGCCAGAGTGTATATTTAGTTACGTTTTCACTATGGTTGTTATTAGTATTATTGGTATTGCTAATATTATATTTATTGTTATCATTATTATCGTTAGCATTATTATTGTTGTTATAATAATGATAATAATAATAATTATTATTATTATTATCATTATTATTATTATCATCATTATTATCATTGTTGTTATCATTATTTTGATTATTGTTATTATGATAATGATAATATCAATAGTAATAATGATAATAATTATTGTTGATATTGGTAACATTATCACAATTAATTATATTATTGATAGTATTAGTATTTTGTTACTGTCAACTTTATTACTACTAGTAGTAGTTGTATTAGTACTAGTATTATCATTATCACAGTTATTGTCATAATCGTCGCTGTTGTTGTCATCATCAATATTATTTTTACTTTTTCGGTGTCAATATTGCTATTGTTATTATTGTTATTTGATA
>NW_028234415.1:4419062-4421562 GCF_977035675.1 Penaeus japonicus | reverse complement strand
TCCGAAAACTGGATGCGACTGGACACTGGATGCAACAAAATTTTCGAAAAATGGATGCGACTGGCCGCTGGATGCTCCAATGATTTCCGAAAACTGGATGTGACTGGCCACTGGACGTTTTCGTCTTCTGCGGAATATTCATCACCAGAACTCGCCCACCTCAACCTGTTTGCCTCTCGCGGCGCCCATTGCAACCTACGTTCGCACCACCTCCAGTAATCGGCCAAGTACAGCTGTAGCGGCGCGTGGGGGACGGCGCTTGATATTTCGTTGTTTCTTGACCAAATCGAATAGAATGTGCTTATGATTTGCACCCCTCCATGACGTTGAAGAGACTCTTCACCTAGGCAATGCTTTGTTTCCTTTGTAATGTACAATGCTGCTTTAAGTCCCGAATGAATTACGTCAGTTTTGTATTTTTATTTTTTTTTTATTTATATGTATAGTAGTATAATTCTCGGTCTTTTCAACTTTTCATCTGGACTTCTATACCCATGCCACTGGGATAGAAAATATAGGGTTCTCTCTCTCTCTTTCTCTTTCTATATATACATATACATACACATACACATACACATACACATACACATACACATACACATACACATACATATACACATACATACGGGTAGCCTTCCTTCCATGTGCATTCCCTTCTGCTATGGATTTTAAACGATATCAGTCATCAAATGATCTAAATTGGATGATTTTTTATGCATTCCTGCTTTCCATCATTTATAATGATGTAATTATCTATCTCATGCCTACAATCATGCACAGTAATGTGTAGTACTTACACATGCACATGTGTATGATTATACGTGATTTATGGGTAATTTAGGTTAGATATCTGATCACAATAGTAAGCTAGACTAGTTACATTGAACTGTTTTTTTGTGGATCTTCTCCTTTCAGATATGTTATAGACATATAGACATGTTATATGATGTCTGCTTACTACTTGGTTACGTCATAGCGTATTTGTTCATTATAGGCCTTCAACACAAGCCATGATACAATTGTATTTGATTACAGGTTTCACATAGTTGATCATATATAAGGTCAAAGGTAGTAAAAAAAATCCAGCTTTCGTATTTATTTCAGGTGTTCTGCACAAACTAAAAGGGGGATTTCCCTGCAGTTTTCACCTCTTGCTAACTCGAAAAAGAGGGGTTGCTAGATTGTTTGCTCATGTTAGGATTTCAAAAACTCAAGCTCATATTGTCGGGACTTCACTCCCTGTACTTCTTAATATCATTGCAGAAGTCTTTCTTCATCTGCTCTCTTTCTCGATTCCACAATCATTTCAGAGGAAAAATGCGAGTGGAAGATTGTTGGCCGGAATAGTTATTTAGCCCTTTTATTGTATTTTAAACCTCTTGGCATTTCCATGAGAAAATGTTTACTCTCTATCATTTTCCAATATAGCAGCAGCTTCGTCCAGAGCCCAGTGGACACGCGGCGTTTGGTCAACGTCTGAGCGCGGTGACAGGAAATTTTCTGGTGGTAAACTGGCGTTGTGGGGGTGATGGATCACGGGAACAGGGGCTGGAGCCCAGATACGCGGGAAGAGGGAAGCTAGGTCTCTCTCTCTTTCTCTCTCTCTCTCTCTCTTTCTCTCTCTCTCTCTCTCTCTCTCTCTCTCTCTCTCTCTCTCTCTCTCTCTCTCTCTCTCTCTCTCTCTCTCTCTCTCTCTCTCTCTCTCTCTCTCCCTCTCTCCCTCTCTCCCTCCCTCCCTCCCTCCCTCACTCACTCACTCTCCCTCCCACCCCCCCTCTCTCTCTCTTCCTTTCTCTCCCTCTCCCTCTCCATCCCTCCTCCTCGCTCCATCTCTTTCTCCCACTCTCTCTCACGAATGACTGACAAGTCGTTGTGGTTCCGCGTGCATTCCCGTACCTATTTCGGCGGGAATCTTGGGAATAGTAGATCGTCTGAATCAGCGGAGTGACTGCAGTAGCAAGTGAATAATATATCCCCAAGAACATCCTCGGCTAAACTTATGTCGACGTTTGTGGGAAAGAGAGAGATAGAGGGAGGGGGGGGGGGGGAATCTGCTGCATTTTTCGTGCAGGTCCAAACTTGATTGGCAGAAGTTTTATAAGCTGGTGGAACCCGAGGGGATTCTTGGCCGACTTTGTGGCGAGCTGGACCACGACGCTTTATTTGTTGATCTGTTCCTGCAGTGAGCATCGCGCTAAACACCACCATGATGTGTGGGTTGTGTGTGTGTGGGCGGGATGGGTTGGGTGGATTGAGTGGGTGGGGGGGTGCTGGGTGATTGTGTGTCGGTTAAGTTTTTTTTTTTTTTTTTTATTAAGATGGTTGTCGTGGTCTGTGTTATGAGTCAGGATAGGATGTCTCTGTGATCGGCTCTTATGGCTGGGTCGGCGGCACGGCACGCTTCTTACGTTATGGTTCGCAGTCGCTCCGATGCTCTCGGGACGGTGTTTGACGGAGGATAGGAAATCTAATCGTTCCTAAGCTGAGTCACAGACGGCGG
>NW_028234415.1:4404062-4414062 GCF_977035675.1 Penaeus japonicus | reverse complement strand
GTTGTACTTGTTCCTAGTTAAAGAATTGACAACCATTTCACGAACGCGCTGTTGGTAATTCACTCTACGCTCGATCAAAACAAACGGGATGTGAGGGACCGTGTGTTTATGAACAGATCTTCCTTATTTTATCTTTGTATATACTGTACATATATGCGCATTTTTAATATATCATACATATAGATTTAATGTATACATATTTTATATAATTACATGCTTTAATTTTACGTCCCTGACTACTTTTACCATTCATTAACTTCACTCTCCTTCGAAAAGTCCGCCAAAAGGTAAACAAACTCAAAATCAGCAGAGAATCCATGTTTTCCTAAAAGAGTTTGTAATCCGTGTCTAGGACAATGATGCCTAATATAACCAATATAGGTATTACTTTTCAAACGTAGTATGCTCATATGAAGTATTGGTAAGAAAAAGTACAGTAAAAATATGATTTTTTTTCACTCGTGTAACTATCGTGACAAGCCTACCCCCTTGCCACGGAGTTTCCACGATTGTTCCAATACTTTCCACGCATTTGCCACGAATTTGCCACGCTTTTGCCGCGAACCCGCGCTTCTAGAATAAGAATCGCGGCATGTTCATGTCATGTACACGGCGCGCTTAGGGACTTAGAATATGGCTGTATATGTTATTATAAGTCCTCGTATTATGTGTCAAAATTACGATATCATCTGATAACTTGGAATAAAGATAAAATCTGTATGCCAGATTTTATCCTATATCAAGTAGCTAGCCATTTAAACCATACATCTAGCCGATAACGTGATTGATATCATCGCAAATTGATATAATTATCGTTATGATTTCCACCATTATTAGTATCTCTCATTTTCACCAATCATGGATATCATTATCATCCTACATCATTGTCGTTCTCATCTGCGCTGAAAATCAAGAACCCCGTTTATATAACCGCACAAAAACTCTCTCTGCATTGTTTGTAGGCGGTTTCGTTCGTTCCCGGAGCCCGTGACAACGGCGGCCGCGACATGACTGTGTGTTCCCCGATAGCAGTTGCATGAGACACCGGACCCATTGAACTCTGATTGGGAAATGTTCGGAATGTAATCGGGTCGGGTTCGAATGCATCCAGAATCGATTTTACCTGCGGATATAAATGACCGGGTCGGAGGATGATAATGAACTTTATTACAGATGAACGGTAAGGGGAGGGGGTTCAAACTCGCTAAATCTTTCTCTTTCTCTCTCCTCCTTCTCTCTCTCTCCTCTCTCTCTCTCTCTCTCTCTCTCTCTCTCTCTCTCTCTCTCTCTCTCTCTCTCTCTCTCTCTCTCTCTCTCTCTCTCTCTCTCTCTCTCTCTCTTTCTCTCTCTCTCTCTCCTCTCCTCTCCTCTCTCTCTCTCTCTCTCTCTCTCCTCTCTCTCTCTCTCCTCTCTCTCTCTCTCTCTCTCTCTCTCTCTCTCTCTCTCTCTCTCTCTCTCTCTCTCTCTCTCTCTCTCTCTCTCTCTCTCTCTCTCTCCCCCTCCAATCTCCTGTCCTTTCTCCTAGCTCCTGTCCTCTCCTCTCTCCTCTCTCCTATCTCCTCTCCTCTCCCTCCTTTTTTTCTCCTGACTCTTTCTCTCTTTCTTTCTTTCCTCTCTCTTCTCTTCTCTCTCTCACCCCTCTCTCTCTCCCCCCCTTCCTCTCTCTCCCTCTCTACTTTACCATTCATCATTTTTAGAGAAAATTGCGGTTGTTTTTAGAAAACAAAACAAAAACTTGACTTGAGCTTCAGTTTATATCAAATGGCGCTGCTTATGAAAGAATCAGCATTTAACATTTAGCATGTCTTGTTCATTAAAGAGATGCGTTAAAGATTATGTTGTTTATACCTTGGGGGCATGTGGTTCACAGTTTAGAAAAATATATATGGTTTTACCCACTCATATTAACCCAATAGGAATAGTCGTTTTTATTTTCTTTATAGAACGATGAGCTTTCTATAAGAGAAACGTAACGTACATTTCCGTCTCGCAGAAGGAACGAGCTTTCGGTCTGCTCACGGGAGAGACCGAACGGATCATACATTATGTGGCACATTATGGTGGCATGTTGCAGTAATATTGATTATTCTTGTCTAGGAGGACAGATAAGAAGAGTGAGAGAGAAGGCCAGAACTTGAGAGAAAGAGGAAAGTGAGTGAGAGAGAGAGAGAGAGAGAGAGAGAGAGAGAGAGAGAGAGAGAGAGAGAGAGAGAGAGAGAGAGAGAGAGAGAGAGAGAGAGAGGAATAGCAAGAACAAGAACATGAACGAGAGAGAAAGAGAAATTATGAGGATATGTAATGTGGATTTCAGTATCCATGTCAAGATGACGAAGCAGAATGCATAACACAGAAGAGAGGGGAAAAGATTTCGGTTGTATCATGTTCAGGAAACTAGCTTTATTGTGCGGCTCACATACATATCGTTTCCCCTGTTGCTAGCGGCGCGTTGTTGTTATTTTTATTAATTCTTTTGTATACATTTAACCATATTTGTGTTACGTAATATCGGCACCCGGGGTGGGAGTTAAAGGCCAGGCTCCCACATACAACATATATTTTAAGCTTAATGAAAACAAGGAGACAATATACGTACTGGTGTATTGGTGCTGTTGGTGAGTTAATGGGTAATGTTGCTGGGAGGAGGAGGAGGAGGAGGAGGAGGAACTAAAAGAAGATGAAGAAGAGGAAGAGGAGGAGAATTAAAAAGGAGAAGAGGAGGAGGAAATAGAACAAGTGGAGAATGAAGAAATAGAAGAGGAGGAGGAAGAAGTAGAATAATAAGAAGAGGAGGATAAATAAGAAGTAAAGGAGGATAAATGATAGGTAAAGGAGAAAAAAGAAAAAGAGTAGGAGGACAAAGAGGAAGGGGAAGAGTAGGAGGAGGAGAAGGAGGAGGGGAAAAAGAGGAAGAGGAAGAGGAAGAGAGAGAAGAAGATAAAGGGAAACAAATCGGGAGAAAGGTGGAAGGCTTAGGGGGAGAAGAAGGGGGAAAGAGAATGACTACTGCAGTAGAGGAAAAGATGGAATAATGAGAACCGGTCCCATGGGGAGAGGTGGGGGGGGGGGGGGGAGGAGAGCGATTACTTTGGGCGTAACCGCTTAAAATAGAGTATGTATCATGGAAAGTCATCTTAACGCACGCACGCATGTACATACACATACGCATACACACGCACGCGCACACACACACGCGCACACACACACACGCACGCACACACACACACACACACACACACAGAGAGAGAGAGAGAGAGAGAGAGAGAGAGAGAGAGAGAGAGAGAGAGAGAGAGAGAGAGAGAGAGAGAGAGAAGGGTGAGGAGGGAGAGGGAGAGAGAGAAGGGTGGGGAGGGAGAGGGAGAGGGAGAGGGAGAGGGAGAGGGAGAGAGAGAAGGGTGGGGTGGGGAGGGAGAGGGAGAGGGAGAGGGAGAGGGAGAGTAGAGGCCGTCGTGCTAGGGAACCTTATTCATCAGAGTCTGCATTAATAATCCCGTCATCTGTAGGTAGGGTAGGTAGGGTAGGACGCTTTAAGTATGTTTCGCTACTTGGGCTTATGGGAACCTTAAGAGGCAAATGGAGTCATTTTTGAGTGTCCTTTATCCTGAGATGTAACTGCTGTCTTTGTGTGTGCTGTTTGCTTTCTTGTTTGTCCGTCTTTGTCTTTTGTTTGGGATTTTAGGAAAGGAATCTTTGTTTGTTATTTTATTTTGTGTCGTGATACATTTTTTACCTGTTTGTTTGCTTTATTTTTTGTGGTTACTGTGGTAATGATCCATTTTTGTCAGTGTTATGGTTACGCTGATGGGGATGGTTATCATTATTTGTGATTGTTATTGCATTAATATACTTTTTTTTTCATTATCGCGTGGTGAATTATGTGTCTTGATTTTGATGTGGCAATAACCCTTCACCGTGTGGCTGTTCGCTGCCGTTTGAAAGGTTAATCCTGGAAATATGATGCGGCTGAATTGTTGCATTCCTTGCACTTGCAAACCGTGTTAGTCATGCAGCTGAGATGCAATATAAACGTGGGTATTTACGACAGAACTTATAAATAGAGACACGACATTGAGAAAAAAAAAAAAAAAACATTGACAAGAAAGACGACCGCCGAACGAAGAGCAGGATAGAGCCGAAACGGATAATAACCCCCCCCCCCCACCCTCTCGATTTCTCTGGAGCACAGATGACAGTCTACCGCCGACGCCGGCAGACGTGAACCCCGGGCTAATTGGGGAGCTGAAAAATGCAGCAGGGGATTCTCCCGTCCTATCGGTGCGGCTGAATAAGTTATGTTGCTTTTCCCTCGCTCCCCTCTCCCCTCACCCCTCACCCCGCCTCCTCCCTCTCTCCCCGCCTCCTCCCTCTCTCCCCCTCTCCCCTCTCCTCGCTTCCTCCCTCTCTCTCTCCCCTCTCCCCGCCTCCTCCCTATCTCTCTCCCCTCTTACCGCTTCCTCCCTCTCTCCCCTCTCCCTGCCTCCTTTCTATCTCCCCTCTCCCCGCTTTCTCCCCGTCTCCCCTTCCTATCCCCGCCCACTCCCTCTATCTCCTCTCCTCTCCCCGCCCACTACCTCTCTCTCCTCTCCCCGCCCACTACCTCTCTCTCCTCTCCCCGCCCACTACCTCTCTCTCCTCTCCCCGCCTACTACCTCTCTCTCCTCTCCCCGCCCACTCCCTCTCTCTCCTCTCCTCTCCTCTCCTCTCCTCTCCTCTCCTCTCCCCGCCTACTCCCACTCTTTCCTCTTCCTGGGCGCTCCCTCGCAAGTCTCACAAGTAGAATTACAGGTGGGTCATTGCCGCTTTAAGTACTGTTATGGGGCGTATGTGTTTATTTATAAGTGTGGATATGTACGTGTAGTAATGCGTATATCTTTATCTCTCTCTCTCTCTCTCCCTCTCTCTCTCTCTCTCTCTCTCTCTCTCTCTCTCTCTCTCTCTTTCTCTCTCTTTCTCTCTCTCTCTCTCTCCTCTCTCTCTCTCTCTCTCTCTCTCTCTCTCTCTCTCTCTCTCTCTCTCTCTCTCTCTCTCTCTCTCTCTCTCTCTCTCTCTCTCTCTCTCTCTCTCTCTCTCTCTCTCTCTCTCTCTCTCTCTCTCTCTCTCTCTCTCTCTCTCTCTCTCTCTCTCCTCTCTCTCTCTCTCTCTCTCTCTCTCTCCTCTCTCTCTCTCTCTCTCTCTCTCTTCTCTCTCTCTCTCTCTCTCTCTCTCTCTCTCTCTCTCTCTCTCTCTCTCTCTCTCCTCTCTCTCTCTCCCTCTCTCTTTTTCCCTCTCCTCTCTCTCTCTCTCTCTCTCTCTCTCTCTCCTCTCTCTCCTCTCTCTCTCTCTCTCTCTCTCTCTCTCTCTCTCTCTCCTCTCCTCTCTCTCTCTCCTCTCTCTCTCTCTCTCTCTCTCTCTCTCTCTCTCTCTTCTCCTCTCTCTCTCTCTCTCTCTCTCTCTCTCTCTCTCTCTCTCTCTCTCTCTCTCTCTCTCTCTCTCTCTCTCTCTCTCTCTCTCTCTCTCTCTCTCTCTCTCTCTCTCTTTGTTTAGGTATGATATATGTATGTATAAATGTATGCTTGTTTTTATGTGAGTTTTCATGTATGTTTGTAAGATTGTATGTAAGTATGCATGTAAATACGCATACATTCATACATATTTAAGCAAGTGCGCACGCACGCGCGCGCACACACACACGCACACACATACACACACAAACAAACAAACAAACACACATACAAACAAACACATACAACACACCTTGATATGAATCTGTATGCTAGACGCAGGATAATTACTGAGCACTTGACACATGTCGATAGATGCCCGGATATTAAACATCTTCTGATGTATGAATGCAAGTGAGGAAAGTATGCAGTGAATAATACATGTAAATACCTAGGTATACAAGTGGTAGCCGCAAAGAGCACATTGAAGGGGATAGCCACGGGCGCCAAGACAAGCACACTTCGGGAGCGCCCCCCTGCGAGCCAGCCTCAAGGCGGTAGCTGCTGAGGGGCTGAGAAGCTGTGGAACTTCGCCGGGGCGGAAATACACGAAGAACGGGCGGCGGTGTGGGGGTGGGGGTGGGGGTGGGGGTAGGTGTTACGGTTGGCACTGTCTTCCGCTTTGTCGTTTCCGTCGTAGGAGGAGTGACGAAACTTTTTTTTTTTGGAAAGGAAGGGATAGCGAAAGGGAATGGGAGACGGAGTGGTGGATGGCAGGAGAAGGGAAGGAGAGAGGAGGGAGATAGTGATAGTAGAGAGGAGAGGAGGTGGGAAGAGAAAGGGAAAAAAGAGGAGAGAGGAAGATAAAGGTATGTCCTTTTACAAAATACACCGTTGCTCTCTCTGGTACCGTGTTGAGTTAACATGAAGGGAAACGATTGCTCAGAACCTGTAGGATTACCATTTTAGTAGCTCTCGGCAAAGGCCTATAATTATGACTCCCTTTTTTATGCAAACGACAATAATCCTTAACTTTTTTTTCCAGATACTGTCTGTAACAGCATTCCATTCCTAAGCTGGTGACTTTCTCTTTGCTAGTTGGGGCCAAACATCTGCATATTCATGTTGGGTTGCTGTTCCAGTGTGCATCCTGGGGAGGTTAAGATGCATTCTTATCCTTTTATGATTTTTCCTTCATACTCAGATGAGGGATCGCTGCGTCTCGACGTGTGTCGCTGTATAAGAAATACATCGTAAAAGGTGTAGTTATTATGAATGACAGACTGCTTGCACCAGCCGAGGGCGGTGCGTAATTGAAAACGTGTTGCGATGGGATGTCTGTTCTAGGTTTACTGATATTGCATTAGGTTTTGCATTCAACAAGTAAACATAAAGTAAAATGCATAAAACGACTTATGTTTGAGCGACAGACTTAGATTTCTTCTCAGCAATATAAAAGGATATAAAGCTGGGGCAATAAGTAAGCATTCTGCGATTATATTGTGAAACTAGTAGACAAACGTAAAGCGACTAGTCTCTCTTACTCTGTTTTCCTGCATCTTGCCGTTCATATCATATGAAAAAATAATAATAACGGGAGGATTTTGATTATCAGATAGATAAATAGATCGCAGCGCATATAATAGATTCACACCGTCTCATCTCACCGCAATTCACACTCTAAAATCGACATTTTTGCGTGCATTTCCCCCGGGCGCGGAGGGACGGGCGACAAAGAAAACATTGCGGTGGGGAACAGAAGCGCTCGTGGGCAAACCATTAGCTGCTGGACGTATGTAACCGAATAGCCAGCTTGTCCTGTCAAGTGTCGTATTCCCGTACTCCATATATATATTTTTTCTATATTGTATATTTTATTGAGCACTACTGTTCCCTTTGATTACTATGTGTTGATAATTGTTCGGCGTTAGTTAACTCTTATTGCTTTCCATATTATTATTTATTTATTTATTTTTATTATTATATTTTTTTTACTATTAGCAATACACTGCTTACTTACTGTTACTAATGTCAGATATAATATTACATCTCGTTTAAGGTTAGTTATGATTAGATCAGTGCTAATCCCTTAAGAATTTTAACACCATGATAAAGTGACGAAGAAGGGAGGCCTCTACAGACATTTATAACCCACCTTCGGGAACTGAAGCCAACACAAGCTGACGTTGACGAGGCCCAAGTCCATGTCCCGTTTTGTTATTATTATTATTATTTTTTTTTGTATTAGCTTTTAAAGTTTTGTGCCTTTATCATTGTCGTTGTATTCCTAACCATCGTCGGCTTCGTCGTTGTCCTGTTTCCTCAACTGATTCGCCCATATACTTCCCTTCTCTGCACTTGGTTTGTTTTCTATGCTTGCCCCAATTTCTGCAATTGCTCCGTTTTCTATACTTATCCCGTTTTCTGCAATCGCTCCGTTTTCTGCACTTGCTCCGTTTTCTATACTTGCCACGTTTTCTGCGCTTGTTCCGTTTTCTATACTTGCCACGTTTTTTGGGCTTGTTCCGTTTTCTATACTTGCCACGTTTTTTGGGCTTGCTCCGTCGTCTGTACTTGCCCCATATTCTACACTAGCCCCGTAGTCTACAATTGATCCGATTTCTGCACTTGCCCCGTTTTCTCTTCTGCACCTCCTTTTTTTCTATGCTAGCCTCATTTTCTATACATGCCCCTTGTTCTGCGCTTGCCCCGGTTTTTATACTTGCCCCGTTTTTAGCACTTGTCCCGTAGTCTACAATTGATCCGTTTCTATACTTGCCCTGTTCTCTACACTTGCCACCTTTTGTTTCTAATACCATTACTTTTTCCTCCTCGTCCTCGTCTTCTCTTTCTTCCTATCATTCATTTTCTTTTATTACAAGTTTTATTTCTATTACTATTTTTTTTTCTTCCGCCTCCTGCTCGTCCTATTTATTCTTTACATCTTCATGTTTTTCTTCGCCTTGCTATTTTCTTCTTTTTCTTTTCTCTGTTTTTTTTATTCTTGTTATGGTTCTCCATTGCCTATTGCTGCTTGGATTATTTTTATCTCTTCCTCGTCTCTTTTTATCATCTTGACTGACCCCCCTCATCTTTCTTTTTGTTTTTATTCCTCTTATCATCATGCTATCGTCGTAGTCACCATCATCGTCGTCATCACATTATCTTCGTCGTCGTCATTTTCATTTTTTTTTATTATGAATATTACCGACATTAATACTATTATCACCATCTTTATTTTTATATCTTTTTCATTTATTTCCCTTGTTGCATTATCCCTCGTCAATCCCCCTCTTCTTTGTCTCCCCCCCCCCTCCTCCCACTCGTTTTCCCCCTTCTTTATACCTCTCCCCCTCCCCTCCCTTTGTCTCTCCCACCCCACTCCTCCCTTTGTGTCGCCCCTCCCCACCCCTTCCCTTTGTCTCTCCCGGGGGCAAGCGGCAGCATCCGTTGAGGGGAGGGCTAGGAGGGGGTGGGGGGAGGGTAAGGGGACTGGTATGCACTGATATATTCACCCGCTGGTGCCAGGTGGCTTGTGGTTCCGGTGACGCCACGCAGATGGTGTAGGTGCTTTGTTGTGTTGGTGAAGGAGCGGAAGCGGCGTCGACAGCGGGAGGAATGTTGGTGTGTGTGTGTGGCACCACGCGTAGTATTTATGTGGCTCATGAGTTAATTATTATCGTTGGAAGGGTTGGTGGATTGATGTTTGTGATGTTTAGTTGGGTTTGGTGGAAGTGGCGACGCTCTTGCTGTTGTTTTTTTTTCTTAATGATGTTGTTAATACATATATTGGTTGTTCTGTTGGACTTTTACCTTGCTCAATATTATGGGCATTATCACAGATGTGATTTTTGCATTTATATATTATCTCGACGTGATTGTGCCTACTATTTTCATGAAGGCCACGAGACTGATCTCTCGTTTCGCCGCAGGACTTTTTCCTCTCTCAATATCTAGTGCTAGTAAAATTGCTGATATTAATTATTTACTGATATGAGATGTGGGATGTCGTTTAAGGTTAGGTATGATTAGATGAGTATTTTCCCCTTGAGAATATTAACGCCTCATGATACCAGTGACGAAGAAGGGAGGCCTCTGCAGACATTTATAACCCACCCTCGGGAACTGAAGCCAACACAAGCTGACGTTGACGAGACCCAAGTGGCATTCTTGATCCCGCCATGTCCCGTTTTCTATGTATGGCACTTCGTCTCCCTCCGTCGACCACCCCTCAGTCTTCAGGGAGTTGCCATGAAGGCCCTTGACTTGTTAGTGCTCCAGTGCGGAGGTAAAAATGTGGATTCTGAGACCAAGGTCGTGAATGGGCGGGGCAGCCATCGAGTGTCGAAGAAGGTTCACAACGCCCCCGTCGGTGTTCAGGGCAGAGTGCCGCAGTGCACGTGCGGGCTTTGGGAGTACGGAGTCCCAAGGGATGCAAGAGTGTGGCAAAAGGCTGTAGGAGGCGACGCTGGCCGGGTTGGAGGCGCCGGTAGGAGTTCCACCGACCGAGGGCGGTTTTCTGGGCACCACCTAGCAGGCTCCCGGGCGCACGGGAGTGATCGCGCCATGATTTACGACTCGCA
>NW_028234415.1:4373783-4376283 GCF_977035675.1 Penaeus japonicus | reverse complement strand
AGAATCCTTACAAACGTCATGGTATCCCCCTCCCCTCCCCTCCCCTCCCCCCCCTCCGGCCTCTACTCCCTTACACCACATCGTGAATTACAGCGCCTTCCATTACTGACGTCAGTTGCACACACCCCGCCCCCGATGCATGATAGTCTGTGACGTCATGCACGCACACAAGCGGGTTCTGGCGACGTCACCGAGAGCTGCTGTTCAGCGAAGGAGGAGAAAGGCAGAGGCGGCGTGATTGATGAAGTCGTCCCGTTTCATTTCATTTTGTTTCGTCCCGACCCCTGTTTCATTTTCGGTTTGTGTGTTTCGTCCCGACTCCTGTTTCATTTTTGGTTTCTTTTTGTCCCGACTCCTGTTTCATTTTCGGTTTGTGTTTCGTCCCGACTCCTGTTTCATTTTATGTTTCTTTGTTTCGTCCCGACTCCTGTTTCATTTTCGGTTTGTGTTTCGTCCCGACTCCTGTTTCATTTTCGGTTTGTGTGTTTCGTCCCGACTCCTGTTTCATTTTATGTTTCTTTGTTTCGTCCCGACTCCTGTTTCATTTTCGGTTTCTTTGTTTCGTCCCGACTCCTGTTTCATTTTCGGTTTCTTTGTTTCGTCCCGACTCCTGTTTCATTTTCGGTTTGTGTTTCGTCCCGACTCCTGTTTCATTTTATGTTTCTTTGTTTCGTCCCGACTCCTGTTTCATTTTCGGTTTGTGTTTCGTCCCGACTCCTGTTTCATTTTTGGTTTCTTTGTTTTGTCCCGACTCCTGTTTCATTTTCGGTTTCTTTGTTTCGTCCCGACTCCTGTTTCATTTTATGTTTCTTTGTTTCGTCCCGACTCCTGTTTCATTTTCGGTTTGTGTTTCGTCCCGACTCCTGTTTCATTTTCGGTTTCTTTGTTTCGTCCCGACTCCTGTTTCATTTTCGGTTTCTTTGTTTCGTCCCGACTCCTGTTTCATTTTCGGTTTCTTTGTTTCGTCCCGACTCCTGTTTCATTTTCGGTTTGTGTGTTTCGTCCCGACTCCTGTTTCATTTTCGGTTTCTTTGTTTCGTCCCGACTCCTGTTTCATTTTCGGTTTCTTTGTTTCGTCCCGACTCCTGTTTCATTTTCGGTTTGTGTGTTTCGTCCCGACTCCTGTTTCATTTTCGGTTTCTTTGTTTCGTCCCGACTCCTGTTTCATTTTCGGTTTCTTTGTTGCGTCCCGACTCGTCCTGTTTTATTAACTGTTTTATGTGTTTCGTCCGCGTCTTGTCCCGTTTCATTATCTGCTTTTGTGTTTCACCCGTTTCGACCTGTTTAATTTTCTGTTTCTGCATTTCCCGTCTCGACCTGTTTCATTTTAGGTTTCTGTGTTTCTTTACCTCGTTTTTCCTTTCTCTTTCAGTTATCAATTTTGGGACCTTTCAATATTTTAGAGGTGGGGATGGTGGGGAGAGTAGATAAAAGATCAATCACATGAGAATGGTAGTTGTAGGGGTTGATTAGCTGTAAGGACACAAGGCAAATCTCCGACAAACAGAAGCAACAGCTTAGAGCCGAGAACAGCGTCAGGTTAACAAGATGGACGAGGCGCTTGGGTTAGAAATGAATATTGAGGGAGCAATGTATTGTTAGAAATGCTCTTTTGAAGGAGAAGGATCACTACCACCGAATTTTGCACCGTTGTCTCTCTCGTTACCTTCTCCCTCTCTATGTCTATCCGTCTCCTTCTCCATTTCCATCTCCATTCTCTTCTCCATCTTCATTCTCTTCTCCCTCTGCCTTATCCTTACCCTCACCTACGCTTTTGCGTGCGTGTGTTCATGTGCAGGTGTGTGTGTGCGTGTGCGTGTCTGTGTGTGTGTGTGTGTGTGTGTGTGTGTGTGTGTGTGTGTGTGTGTGTGTGTGTGTGTGCGTGTGTGTGTGTGTGAGATGTATAGAAAAATGGCTAGAAGAAATGACATATAGATAGATAGATAGTTTTTGGTACAAGATACTTCTACGCAGAAATGTCAACCGATGTGCCTACTCCATATATATGTCATGAACAGTGGTAATGTTTATGTTATCTCTCGCATGTCTTTCCCGCTCCCTGGCACATACTTTACCGCCCATGACACGCTGCGACTGCAGTTTCTTCGCGTGGTCCAAGTGCACCTTGCGAGACTTCTTCATTGCCCGTATATCCTACTCTCTCGTCTCTGCAGCTCAGCTTCTTATTGCCCGAGGAACGCAGGGCGCACTCGGAGTCCTGTTATCTCCCCTTCACTTCAAGCTCTGTAGGACAACAATAATGTCATGCGGGACATATTTTAGGGCGCTAGAACAGACTCGGCAGTGACACGGCTCATGAAGTTTGACTTGGCGGAGGGCGGGTGGGGTGGGGTGGGGGTGGGGGTGGGGGTGAAGCGAACGAGTACCCTGGTTGTGTGTTCGTAGTGGTCTGTTTGTTTGGTTTACTGTAGCCTTGTTGGGTGGTGGAGGGTTAGTGTGTAGGGGGGTCTTGAGGTCGTACAATTAAATCCCGCAACGA
>NW_028234415.1:4351283-4353783 GCF_977035675.1 Penaeus japonicus | reverse complement strand
ACCTCTCCTGGTGTGACCTGGGTTGACCTGTCTCACTCGGGTTGCCGTGATGATACAGCCACTCAATAGTGTATGGTTGTACGGTGAAGAAGCTTTCCGGATTTCCAGTCTGTCAAAGACAACGACTCGTGTAAATTGTCTTCTGGTACATGCTTTACTTCATATACAAAAGTATATCCGAATAATTCGACAGAAAGATGAAAAATAGAAATCGCAGTCAGCGCCGCACTAATTTATGTTCGATCCAGTTAAGCATTGGGAATGGCTCACCCACTACCCAAGGCCACACCGCCAACATATGAAGGTGATATCATCATAATGTGATGGAATCAGAATCTCCTATTTATTATGTTTAAAAGTTAGCTGACCTCTCGTGGGATGTTTTTTTTTTTCGCTAACATGCAACAGAAGACCCAATGTGAACTGGCCTTGTTCTTTCACTCTTCTTATGCAGCTTTATCATTTATATTTATATATCGATGCTCTCAAATTAATTGGACATAATAATTTAGTATCTCGTATGGTCATTGGGCTAGGTTAGGTGAGGTTAAGATTGTTACCGCTTATATGAAATCCCTCTGAAATACATTTGTAGAAGGACCTGCATGCACGCATACTTACGTATATACGTAGATGGATACGTATATATCTGCCTTTCTTTTTAAGAGGAAGGATAAAAAAGAAGTAGAGAGATATTTAAGTACAGCGTAGAAGGATGATGATTGTAAGGGAGAAAAGGGATGTTCAGATGAACTTCGCATCGCACAGAGGATCTGGCGTCAAAAAGCAAAGGTGAAATGTAGCACTTTGTAATGCCTTTGTTGTTGTTTCCGAGAATTGTTAAGCGTGGGATGTCTCTTGTTAATTGCAGCTTTAGGAAATCATCTGTTTATTAATATATTTTCACCTTAACGATATTACTTATCGTCTTCATCTTAGTTTTCTTCTTCTCCTCCTCTTCCTCCTCCTCCCTCTCCTCTTCCTCCTCCTCCTCCTCCTCCTCTTCCTTCTCCTTTCCTCCTCCCCCTCCTCTTCCTCCTCCTCCCCCTCCTCTTCCTTCTCCTTTCTTCCTCCCCCGCTTGCTCCTCCTCCTCCTCCTTCTCCTTTCTATCTCTTCAACCTTTTCTTATTCTTCTATCGCACCCACCCTTAGCAGGTTCATCTCCATATGACGAGTATAACCCTGCCGATACTCCATAAAATCATTTCACCCTTCGTTTTCTCGTTCGTTTCTCTGCGAAATGAATGGAAGTTTTGAATTATGGCGAATGAGTGATCTTAGGATTATTTTCCTGATTATTCTTTCCGTATCAGGTCAAATTTATCAGCTTATACCCTCCCCCATGAGCATTTATTCCCATTTGTATTACTCCTCAAAAAATGTTATGGAAAAACATTATGTGGTTTATTTGTTTGTTTTGTTTTCCTGCGCGGTTCGTCCATAGTTCAAATTTTATTTCCTTCGTGTGCACTCCTTTACATTCTAACACGTATTTATAACGCCCTTGTTTACTCTCCCCCTCCGCCACCGACAATGCATAGAATAATTTCATAATTCTGCCGTGAGAGAGGACACCTCGCCCCTACCCCTACCCCTACCCCTACCCCCCACGTCGCGTCGTCTTGACTGTCAAATCTTGAGCTTCCAATCCTCCCTTTCTGCTATCTCGGCCTGCTTGCATTCCTCGTCTCCTGCCATCGCTGCCTGCTTGCAATCTTCGTCCTCTGCTATCACCGCCTGCATGTATTCCCCGTCTCCTGCTATCTCGACCTACTTGCAGTCCCTGTCTTCTGCTGTTTCCGTCTGCTTGCAATGCCCCTAGGAAAGAAAATGACTAAATGAATCCACAATAAAAAAAAAAAGAAGAAAATACTTTACCGTACTACCACCGCTATCTCCGCTGGCTATCAATCCCCTTCCTGCTATCTCCACTTGCCTGTAATCTTACACCTGCTGTTATCTCTGCCTCCGCATCCTGCTGACCCAGGAGCGTCTCGGGCTGCAGAGCGACGGCATCCCGGCTGGCAAGGTCTCGGCGTGCCTGACGTAGCCCGGAGCAAAGTGGGTGTGAAGGGTGCGCCACACACCGCCGGCGTCGCCTCCAGGAACAGCCTCTCACCTTCAAGCAGTTGCATCAGGCCGGAGCGTTGTTGCTTTGTTGCCTCACCTCTCTACAGGGAGTGCCTCCTTTATCTGCCGCTCAAAGGTTGGCTTTATCTCAACGGGCGAGTTGCAGGTCCACCGCTTCTCCGCCCGATATCCTATGGCGTCTTCATCTAGTCATGTTTTTTTTTTCTATTCGGCTCACGCATACTCGTAAGCGATTTGACCGTAGTTCTTCCGTCTACACGCGTCACCGCCGCCGTCTCTGCACCCACGGCCACCCCCGCGATCGACATCCACCCCCCCCCTCCCCCCAACCCCACACACCCTCACCACCCACACGTCCTGTACCTACACTCTACGCGTTCGTGTCTCTTGCTAACGTAGTTCTCTTCC
>NW_028234415.1:4336283-4338783 GCF_977035675.1 Penaeus japonicus | reverse complement strand
TGAAAGCACTGTGGACTTTCACAAGAAGAAAACTCCTCCTCCGAGTTTCATGCGCAAGAAAAAGATGAATCACAGCTGTGTGAACAAAACTTCGGCCTCTGGAGTTTCGTCCCAGCTGTATGTTTTTGATCTTTAAGTTCCAGCTCGTCTAGGGGCTTGGCATTAGGTGGAGGTCGGGGTGGGTGGGTGGGTGGGGGAGTGGAGGGTGTGGAAGGCGGAGGGAGGGGGGGGGCTCGAAGCCTTCAATTTCACGTTTTAAGTCAAGAAATCTTAACAGAACAATCATCAGGGCAGGTTGATGGATTATTGCCCGAAGGTTCTTTAGGCCCTAGACATGCCCGTACCCCCACCCCTCCCCCCCAAAAAAAAGAAAGAAAAAAAAAGAAACAAGGATGAAATAGATTAACAAATTAGTTGATAGATAAATAAGAGATACGAAAGCTGCACATGTAAATACACGTTGCAAATTTATGCGATAAATTGGCACGGCGATTTCTTGCGAAATGTCCATAGTTTAAGAAAAAGCGGATAGTTTATTTATTCTTCTATTATTCTTCTATTATTCTCGGTCGATTTTTAGATATGACAATGGAAATTCATTGGTAACCTTTGAATATACGCTTTTGAATTTACAGGTATATTTTGTAACGTCGTGCGTGCCCCTTGCTTGTAACCAGAAACATGATTTCCTCTCGCGGAGGATGTAAAAGAAAGGTCAGTTGCAAGATAAAGGCGACCGTGCAACACACAATGCAATCGGCCGACTTTTAGAATAACGAATTTAGCGGTTTTTTTTTTTTCGTTATTTCCGATGAACGGAATATCAGTAACTTTTTTTTCGGTTAAAAGAAAGAAAGAAAGACCGTTTAATTTCACTATACATTTTGAGCGCTTGCCACTGTAATCTTGATTCGCTGCGTAATTTATTTTTTGACATCTGGCCAATTATGTGTGACGAGAGAAATAGGAGAGTAAAAGAGGAAGGAAGAAATAACTGGAAGAAAACAGAAGAGGAAGAGTGTTTTCCAGTTTGCAGTGGTAACGCGCGGCTGCTGCAGACCAGGAGGTTCTCTAAGCGAGCGGGTCAGAATCCTGCTCACGGTCCGGGGTTAGGAAGGCATCCACCTGGGGTAGCGGCCTTTACCTACCAAAGAAAAGGCTTTCAAAAAAAAAAAAAAAAGCTTGTGAGCGGGTATTTATCAACAGTATTCCCAACATCTCTTCCCTTAGTTGAAGATTACAGGCTGTATATAAAATGATGAATCATAGATATCCATGATTTTTAATTAAAATTTGTCAGAGCCAGCGTGCGAGCCAGAAGAAAAATTTGAAAAAAGGTAGACAGGTCCAGCAGAAGGAAAGACCCGGGACGTGGAGAGAGGAAAGGTACGACGGCGAACAGCGGCTCCATTGCACTTCCCGTTGTGTTTTGTGTTCTTTAACCAGTGCTGTTCAGTGGCGGAGCTCCTTTTCACGACGCGCATCTCGTAGTTTCGGGGGAACTCGCGGCCGGAGAGCTGATTTTACTTATGAGTGGAGGGAAGAGATTGAATTTTCCACCAGGGAAATTTTCTCTATACGGAATTCCCCCAAACATGAGGCGAGTAAGCAGCTTAGGTCAACGCAAAATGAGGCAGACGGCATGCAGTCTTCCCTCGTGTATCCTGGGAAAAGGAACGCTCCCCATGCATGTACATATAAGGACAGGCACTTACATACATGCATGAATGTATAGACACATACATAGGCAAACATGTTTTGTATATGCACATTTTATGCTTGTATGTTATGTCCACGTGTGCGTCTGTGTTCTCATGCACACATACGCGTACGCACACACACACATACATACAAATAAAGAGACACAAACACACACACACACACACACACACACACACACACACACACACACACACACACACACACACACACACACACACACACACACACACACACACACACACACACATCCATGTATGTTGTCGGAGAATCGTCTCATTATTGAAAGCCCTTACCTCCGGACGAGTGATTGCAAAGATTTTGTTTAGCGCAGACCGGTGCTTCCCCTGTCGTTTTGCCGCGAAGGACTGATCGAATTAAGGGCTTTTACGATCGCGTCTACATCTTGCTCGTGACGGAGGCGGGCGCGTAAAAAAAAAGATACGGAAGGAAAGGAGGGGGAGTAGAAATATTGATAGAAACGAGGAGATATGAAGGTCTTCGAGTAAAGAAAAGTAGAGGATTAGACTAAGAGAGAATAAGAAGAAGCGGCAAAGATGATAGGAAATACAACGAAAACACAAAGGTGGGAATGACGGGAGATTGGATCCCCTTCCCCCTACCCCTCCACCCCCGTTTCTCCTCCCTCCCCTCCTTCCCCCCTTCTCCCCTTCTCCCCTTCCCGCTTCCTCCGCATCCAACAGAAGAGATCAGGGGTCAGTTAATTAATGTGTTGTTTGTCTGGTAAGCCTTGGCCAAGACGGGGACGACAAAGAAGGAG
>NW_028234415.1:4331283-4333783 GCF_977035675.1 Penaeus japonicus | reverse complement strand
CTTGCATAGAAACTTGGGAAGGCTGTCGTCTGCCGAGACAGCAATTAATATCCTTTTATATTATAGATTTATTTTTTTGAATTGAATTTTGACCCAATGGAAGTCTATCCTGGCGGAGACAAGATATATTAATTTCGTTTTTTTTCCCATGTAAGACGATGCTTCTACTGGGAATAAAGCCCACTTGGCAACTAGCCAGAGAAAATCTTTGAGCGTCGAGTCGGAGAATGGGATATACTGCTCCCTCACATATGACCTATATTAATAACAATTGGCCATTTTGTCAGCAGCATAGAAAAAGGACATGTTACGATGATGATAAGTAATACAATGGCTCCCTGATTAGCATCTGTGCGTTAGACAGGTGATGCTGCTAGGTGGAATTGTGTATTGGAAATTCATCATCTTAAATGAGAGAGATAGAGATAGAAATAGAGTTAGAGTTAGAGTTAGAGTTAGAGTCAGAGATCAAGAGAGAGATATAGAGATTAGGAGACGGTGGGAGGGAAAGAAAATGAGATAGATAGAACATTAGAAGACAGATTAATCTACATTCCTTAGTATAAATCTCTATAGTTGAATATATTAAAAACTGCCATGGCCTTCCTGAAATGATTCAAAGTATAGCTGACGAGGAAGAAAAAGAAGGCTAGGAGAAAGGGGAAGGGGGATAGGGGGTAGGGGAAGGGAAGCGAAAGAAAATGTTTCCCTTGGCTGCCATTCCTCGGAACCCATACAGAGCGGGAGGATGGGTCGTCAAGCCACCTAACCGACATTTCACGATCTTCTTAGCGTATCATCCAACCTCTCTCTCTCTATATTTCCTTCCATCAAAACTGCTGCTGGGAGGGAGGGGAGGAGGGGGAATGGGGAGGAAGGGAAGGAAAGAAGGGGGAAGGGTAGGGAGGGATGAAGGGGATGGATTGGGATGGTGGGGAGAATGGGGTAGGGATGGGGATGGAGGGTAGGAGGATGAATGGGAGGGGAGGAAGGGAAGAAGGTAGAATGGATAGGGAGGGAGGGAAGGAGGGGGAATGGGTAGGGAGGGAGGGAGGATATCTGGGTAGGGAGGGAAGGAAGGAAGGATTTTAGCGGTCCAGTCCTGGTTAGGGAGGGAGGGAAGGAGGGAGGATATCTGGTTAGGGAGGGAGGGAAGGAGGGAGGATATTTGGGTAGGGAGGGAAGGGAGGAAGGATTTGAGGGGTCCAGTCCTGCTAGGTTGGACCTCTATAGTAGTCCATAAAAGTGAAGTAATCGCTCGTAAAAAATGACCCTCTGGGTAGGCGCAAACTGCTTAGCTCTGTCTTAAGTGGACGGTTTGAATTCTTTAAGTGCTTCCGTTCTATGCCTTTAGTAGGTTAGTGCTTTAGATTCCGTTTTTTTTTCATGACAGGCAAACAGGGTGATATTATTTTTGTAAAGGAAATATAAAGGATCGTATATAGATTTGTTTGTGTATGTGTTTTTTGTTGTGCTGTGTTATGTTGCGTCTCTTTCTCTCTCTCTCTCTCTCTCTCTCTCTCTCTCTCTCTCTCTCTCTCTCTCTCTCTCTCTCTCTCTCTCTCTCTCTCTCTCTCTCTCTCTGTCTCACGACCTGCTACTATGTATGAGTGACAGGCCGTGGCAGAGCAAGTGGCACAAATAGTTAGGAGAGCGAATAGATATAAACGAGTAGGAGAGATCAAGTTAAAGAGGAAGGGAGACCGAAGGCGCGAGAGACAGACAGTGCCTGCTGCATAAAGAGCAGTAGACACAGAAACGTCATGAATATATCACTTCGAGTGAACGTGGCTGCCTGCCTCGATCATTTAGACGCGGTCAAGGGCTCTGTCACACACTGCACGCGTCGCATCCAAATAAGTGATGTATTACACCCGACGCCCCTGTCTCTCCGGAAGTAAAGGGTAGTGTTGTGCCGCCGTCTATAGTTTGTGTGTACTCGAGTCTCGGGTGTCTATTTTTGTCGATTTTGTCGGTTTGTTTTCATCTCCAGGGACGGAAGAATCTGAAACTAAAGGGGAAAAAGTAACATGCGTTTAGCCGTTATGGAGGAGTCACATTGGTGCATGGCGACTAGAAACTTTGTCTGACGACAAGAATGTTGCAGCGGCGGTTCGTAAAATCTCTTGGGGGGAGGCGAGGTCGTTCGGAAAATAAGTGTGAAAACTCGCTATTTGTCTCGGTTTATCTGGGGAGATCCGGCCGGCCGCCCTCACACGCGCCTCTCGCCATGAGTGACCGGTGAGGCAAGCATCCTCTGATATCAACTCTTTCCCTCGGATGTCGGAAGGCACGCGGCTGAAGGTCGGGGATTATTTTGCGGAGTGAGGGAGTGGTGTATGTTTGGAAGTTTGCCTTTGTTATATTAGAAGCCACATTTTCGTTATGATTAATACTAAGTGTGTGTTTGAATGTATGTGCATGCGTGTGTGTTTGTTTGTGTGTGAGGGCTTCTCGAGTATTTGCCTTGTTTGTGATTAGCTTTAGCACTATATTAAAG
>NW_028234415.1:4308783-4316283 GCF_977035675.1 Penaeus japonicus | reverse complement strand
CCAGCATACCTTGTCGCTTTAAAAACAAGGTCATTATTAATGAGGTCGCACGGTTGTCACCGACTTTCCCGTGAGCACAGAGTGGGGAGGGAAAAAGATAGCAAACCGCATGCGCGCAGCCTCCACGCAGCGTTGCCGCTCGCGTGCTGTCCTAGATTTTACTCACTCTGTATATAAGGCTGATGATGTAGTGGTGTTCCTTGTCAGCTGTTTAAGGACACAACACCTATTAGAGTGTCGCCTCCATCGATCAGGAGGCAGAAGAGCGGTGGTGTTGTGGCAGCGGGGCGCGAGAGGCGGCATCCGGTGGTGCTCGGAGAGGTCGGTGGAGGCGAAGGCAGGGAGCGATGCTCAGTACGTGTCAGGCGGCCCACCCGACCTGCCTGCCCGCCGCTCCTCGTGCCCCTCGCGCTACCCTGCAGGGGCGTCAGCACACGCTCGCTAGGACTCGGAGGGGCGTGGAGCTGCTGAGAGGTGTCCCGCCGTGCTCATGTTGGTGCCAGGGTAGTCATGGATGAACTTGTTGGGAGGAAGAGATGTTGTTGTATTGGTGAAGATTCTTATTTTATTGAAAAGTAAATTTTTGTGTTTTTGATATTATCATAGCAAATAAGTATTTGTGTGTTTATACTTCCGTGGTTGTGTATTTATTGAAAGTCTGTAAGTTCAGTGATTGCAAAGTGTGTAGTGCGTTCAACTCTGGAACTGGATAGATAAACAGGTACAGGGAGTCGTGCGTGACGCCCTATGAAGAGGGCAGTGATTCGGGTGAGCGTGAGGTCAGAGGGTGGGCGTGGACGAGGCAGGAGAGGAGGAGCGTGAGGTGAGCGTGGCAGCAGGTGAGCGTGGCACCTGCCCTGGGGAGGCTGAGGCACCTGGCGGCGGCGGTGTGAGGCCCTCGTGCCTGCTGCCCTCCGCCATGGATCAATAGCCGCGCTGCCCACCGTGCGAGGCGCCCCCGGGAGACCCGCACCTGTGTGCTCCTGCTGCCGCCCCCGCGCCACCACGGGTGTCTGGTCAGGTGTGGGTGTGCGGGCGCGCTGCCATGACAACTTCCTGCCCCGGACAGGGCGAGTAACGCCAAGAGGACTTGCCTAGGCTCGAAGGCTGAGGTCCGCCCGGCCGGCACCGGCGACGCGGCAGCAGCTGCCCCACAGGACCAGAGGTACCAGGGCCCGAAGGGAATGAGGCGCAACCAGCAGCCCCCGATGGATCTTCCGCGGGAGTACCACGGCGGCCCACCCGAGCACTACCGCGACCACCCTCCTCCAGCCTACCGCCAGCACGTCTCCCTCGAACATTTCCGCCCCGCCACCAGCATGGACCTCTACCGACCCGCCACCTCGCACGCCGAATCGTACCGGTCTCAGGGCGCCTCGGGCAGCCAACCCGACCCGTTCCGCTCGGGGTCGGGCGCCGGGTCAGGGGTGCCGTCGTACCACGTGTGCACTTCGTCAGCCGACACCTTCCGGCCTGTCAGCAGTGGCCACACGTTCCACCACAGCCCCAGCTGCCCGCACACCTCCTTAGCGGGCCACGGGCCGAGCCACGACCCCTTCCACAGCTTCTCCGGGGACATGTGTCGCAGTTTAGGAGGCAACGGCCATGAGGGATATAGTGATGGCACTCTACAGGCCCGCCCCCACGAACACCACCACCACGACCCCTACCACCGCCACCCATCACCTCAGGACATGGCCGGGTCTCGGGGACACATTGCCGGCCCTCAGGCTCCAGATATGTACCGCGACCTTCCGCCGCTGATGCCCCACACTCCACACCATCACCACCACCATCACCACCATCATGCCCCACAGCAGCATCCCCCCCGCCACCTGGTGCGTCACACATCCAACATTGACCGGCACACTCTAGAGCGACACAGGGCTAATCTGGAGTCTCGCGGAGTCCTGGAGCCCCATCAGGAAGTGGCCAGCCCTCGGGACCCCCTGGGCCCCCTTCTGCTAGAGACGAGGCCTCACCACGCCAACAGCGCGCCCGACATGTTGCGCCACCACCGCTCAGTCCCGGACATGTATGCCACGTTGCAGGCCGAGGAGCAGGCCGCTGAAGACCAGCACACTTACGGCGAAGGATGTCGCCTCCGCCGCCAGCAGTCCGTGAGCAAAGAAGGAACAAGCACGTCGGGCAGTGCGGCCTCGGAACCCTCTGCCCGGCCTCGGGCTCGTCCATTCGGTCTGCAGCGCCAGCATTCCTTAGGACAAGAACTATCTCGGCCTTTCTCCACCGAGT
The DNA here is from genome assembly GCF_977035675.1 of Penaeus japonicus. Classification (NCBI taxonomy): domain Eukaryota; kingdom Metazoa; phylum Arthropoda; class Malacostraca; order Decapoda; family Penaeidae; genus Penaeus; species Penaeus japonicus. The sequence goes on along the minus strand of NW_028234415.1, from coordinate 4,314,030 downwards.
TCCGGCCGCCGCGCGAGCTGAGGAATGTGCAGCAGGACATCACACGGTCACAGAGCAACGCGCTGGACCTCGCAAGGGCAGGGAGCGTGGGAGGGCTGGCACCGGACATCCGGCGATCACGAAGCAATGCCCAGGACATGTGTCGAGGTACGAGGGCGGGGAGTGAGGGCCGAGAGATCCGCCATGCTCATTCGACACACGAAATTCCTTTGGCACACTCCCCGCGCTCCAGATCCCCGCGCTCGCACCAGACTCCGCTACCCGATGTGTACCCGGACCCGGCCCGGTCCTCAGGGGGCTCCAGCGGACCCTCCCCACCGATTCCCCCGGGCCCGCCGTCGGAGCCCGCCCGGGCTGGTGGTGGTGGTGACTACCCTCGCCAGCATTCGGCTTATTGCGAAGTAGCTCGTGCCCAACAACAACAACAACAACATGGTTATTACCTGGGAGGCTCTCAGTCATCTAGCAGGGTGAGTCAGGTCGCTGGGAATAACCACCAGTCCTACCATCACCACTACACGCACCATACATCAACCAACCAGGTCACTCAAGCTAACACCGCCAGACAGCCACTTCGCAACGGTCGACTCAAAGTCAGTTCGGTTCTCTTTAGTTTCTGTTGGTCGTTGGTGATTAGTTGGTGTCTTGTGCTAGATCTCGGATGTTCGTGAGGTCTTAAGTGTTTTTGATTTTCGTTTTCTTCTTTAATGTTATTTTCACTAGTTTTGCCGTTCATTTTTGTCTTAGTTGTTTTGTTTTGTTTATGAAGGTTTCGTCTCAGAAACTTCTCTCTATATTATATGTTTTGATTTTATATGTATAATGATTGCAACAACTGGATTTTGTAGTTTGGTGTAATAAGCACAAGCGTCTAGGGTAAGTGTCTGAGTGTTAGAAGCACGTCTGCTTAAATGGTGTCAGCTAGATTATAAAGACTAATTAGTGTTTGACAATGTTCTTGATGTCTTCAGAATTAAGGCTTAGACCATAAGGAATCAGACTAATATATACAGGTACAAAGGGAGTGCTTCCGGAGGTAATGAATGCGCTTCATAGTATGAGGTATTAATTTAAGGGAATAACAGGTGTGTGTACTGAAAAACGAACACACAACATGCCTATGCGCATATATCCACCATACATGGACGTAGACAATTACACGCACAGACGTGTAAGGACAAACGCAACCATGTATGAATAAATACATACATGTATACATAAACACGTGTATAAATTAGCACAGACATGTGTACAAAACACAAATATAAATAAATTTACAGGCACATATACACAAACAAGTACGTACACAGACACGTGCACAATGCATACATGCGTGCGCGCGCATTTTCATACACAATACATATACGCACATACATACACACACAAAACAATCTATTCTGTAAGAATGTTGAGAAGCAACAAGCCCTTGGAATTTCTCTATGTAAACTGAAAGGTATCATAAATCTGACAGTTTAGCAACCCCATTTAGGTGTTCCAAGTCTCCCGGGGTAATGAGCGGCATAAAATAACCAAAAGGGTTTCTAAAGCTTGAAAAATTGATATATAAAATAATCTTATACAAATTGTTTGAATCTGCTCATATGCGTCAAATGAATATGAAAAGAAGGACAAGTTCTAAGTTCGGCTCGTAAGTTTGATTCAAAATATTTAAAAAGTAAATACATAATTCTTAAGGATAAAATAGAATATAAGATAGAATATGAAATAAGTTCCAAGTTCGGCTCGTAAGTTTAATGGGGTACGAGAATGGTGTGATTTTATGGCGGTATATTGACTAGTTTTCACCTGATTAGTTGCTGTAAGGTTTGTTGGCTGTCTGTGAGTATTGTTTAGCTGCGTGCACTTATCTTTCATAGATCTTGATGGTATTTGTATCTGTTGATTGTATGATTTGGGGAGGTATTGTGTAAAGTTTTTTGTATGTGGTTACTTTTGTAACTTGACGAAGTATTGTGGAAGATATGCGAATAATCGTTTTGAAAGAGCTTTTATGTTGCAAAGTTTTGTTAATGTCATACTCTTAAATGCTTGTAACATGGAACTAATTGTTAAAGGTATCAGAATTTGTCATTGCATGCGCTAGCGATATTGATTCAGTGTTGATTCAGTTACTTCATTCAAATACCTGCCATTTAAGTTGATTAAGCATCTCGTTTCTTTCTTTTTTCCCATTTTGTAGGATTCTGACAATTTGTTCTGAAATTAGTTGATTTTATTTATTTTGATTATGATAGATATATTTCATGGCCAGTCCTGTGAAAGCTAGCTTTGCTTAATACTAATTATATTTTCGTTGTACACGTAAACTGGGATACAGACATCGTAGTAGAATCACCCCTGGATATCATTGATAGTAAAACATGGGTGGGAAGATCCATAGACTTATTGCTGCGGTATTGGTATTTGAGCCAAGGTCGAATTTGGAACTAAATTTTCTTTGTACTTTTATGATGTTTATTATCTGTTAATTATATCATAACGTTAACTTCAGTAAGCTATTTTCTTATATTCCATGTTTCGTAATATGCAGTATGTATATTTATTCAATGGAAATTGACAGCACTTGGTAACCGAAATTATAAAAAAAAGATATTTGGAAGAAACAAATTATAAAGACTCATGATATTAAGAAAATAAGGTTAACAGTTCAGATATGAACAATGTCATTTTTTTTTTACTTTAACTGGAATGTTCTGGGACTTAGAAATGGGAACGGTCAATTGTTTAATGACAAATGAAATTGCCTAGAACATGCAGAGAAGCGGTAAAGTGCCTGTGCATGGTATTACATTGGGATACAGTGTGATAATGGCAGCGTATTATTCTTTTTATTCCTATTCGGAATGTGTATAGTAGGAGATCATGCAAAAACAAAAATAGAAATGAAAGTGTTACCTGATGGGTAACCGCAAAGGTAATGAGTGTGAACTCTTTTTTTTCTCTTTTTTTTTCTGGACGTGTTCGCTGTGCTTTTCCATTTTTACAGAAAGAAATTTATAATTCTGGGTGATTGGATTTTTTTTTTTTTTTTTTTTTTAGAGACCACTGCAGTTTTCATGCAAGGTCTGCTGTTATTCGAAAGTGAACAGCATTTTGTAGAGGGCTTTTAACGTGTGTAGAATAGATAGCGTGAGATAAGCGTGTTCTCAGGGAATGGAGTGTGGGTGGGAGCACTTTAACCACGTAAAAGATTGAGAAAAAATGTTTGTTAGCATTGTACAAGAAAAAGTTTGGATTTGCAGAATGGCACTAGTTGTTCGTAGATGAATATAGGTTTCAGCTATTTGCAACAGGTATATTATTATTATTATTCTCTCTTTCTCTTTCTGTTTCTCTTTCTCTCTTTCTCTCTCTCTCTCACTTTCTCTCTCTCTCTCTTTCTCTCTCTCTCTCTCTCTCTCTCTCTCTCTCTCTCTCTCTCTCTCTCTCTCTCTCTCTCTCTCTCTCTCTCTCTCTCTCTCTCTCTCTCTCTCTCTCTCTCTCTCTCTCTCCCTCCCTCTCTCCCTCTCCCTCTCCCTCTCCCTCTCTCTCTCCCTCTCCCTCTCCCTCTCCCTCTCTCCCTCTCCCTCTCTCTCTCTCTCTCTCTCTCTCTCTCTCTCTCTCTCTCTCTCTCTCTCTCTCTCTCTCTCTCCCTCTCTCCCTCTCTCTCCCTCTCTCTCGGATCGTGGTGTGTGTGGGCGTGCGTGTTTGATTTATCAATCGAGCCATTTAACAGGAATTTATTATTCCACTCATCACTTACATAGATGTTCTTTGCTGAAAAAAATTAAGTGTTGATTGACCTACTGAAGGATTACACAATGACTTAATTTTTTAGTATTTATATATATTTTTTCAAAATGTTATAATAAAGAAAACAAAACTTACAAAATAGTTGCTCCTCTGGTTTCAAGATAATAAAGGGAGCAAACAATAATATATATTATGCACAAGGACCTTTTTTCTTCATTTCCAACTGGAACTATTTATAGTACAATGTAAGAAAATATGTAGTGGTAGTGGACCACATATCACACACATTGCAAGTATATCACCTGACCAGCGTATCAGTCGTGCAGTGTATATACAGCTGAGCCATAATGCAAGTGAACATTGGAGCAAAATGGGTTTTATACAACAGTATAAAGTTACATTATCTGTCTCGCAAGGGTTGGGCGTGATGGGGACCCACACGCACCTCTGGGGTCAGGCCAACTTCTTTACTCAGTGTACATTCTGGCCTTTTTCTTTATTTCTTTTTTTCTCTCTCATTTTTTTTTTCTTCTTCTTCTTCTTCTTCCTGTTATTAGTTTTTCTGCAGCTATCTCTTAGGACTTGATTTTAACATTTCTGTGTTCGTGTGCATAGGAATGATGTTGGTCTAGGAAAGTAGTATTCATTGAGTAAGTTTTGTGAGTTGTGAGTATTTCTTGTATGTCTCTTTTCATCACGCTATATTTCTGTGAAATGGCGTTAATGATATTAGTCATATAATCGCATATTCTGTTCAGACGATACCACACTGCGAAACAAGGTTATAAGTAATGCATTTTGCCAGTTGTCTTTACAAGTTTGGGCATATCTTTACCGTTTGCATTAAGAGAAGGAAAAGCAAACATAACGTTACCCAACTTTCTCTCCTATCCTTATCGCATGCAGTTTCCGTGACCAAATATATCGAAGTTTTTTTTTTTTTTTTTATTATTATTTTTTTTTTACCAAGTTGAGAGAGATACCATTACAACGCCAAGTGACTGCGTTGAAGTTATTGCCTTACTTCTTCACAAGATGACCCTGACTTTGAACTATTTAATTACTTACATTTTTTTCATTTTGTAGAGCGCTCATTTGGTTACAAAAAGAATGACAGCGTGATAATTCAACGTTTTTTTTCTTTCTCCTCTGCATTTGTTTTATTTTTCTGTTATCATTTATGCAGTTAGAGAAATATACCACTGATGTTGTTATCGCCTTATCTCTTGTAATCATTTATTATATATATTACTTATATTTCTTATTGTTATTATGATCATATTATTATTATTATTATCATTATTATTGTTGTTATTAATATTATATTCATTGTGAACAATCACCTTCATCATCCTTGATATAATCGTCATTGTCATCGTGATGATTGTTATAAATTCTATTAGCATTTTATGTAAAAGGGATTCTAACTCAACAGGTCGTTATTATGCATTTAAATTAGTATTCTAAGATCTTATGCACCCTAACACACACACA
>NW_028234415.1:4293783-4296283 GCF_977035675.1 Penaeus japonicus | reverse complement strand
GAAAGAGAGAAGAGCCTAACGAAAGAAAGAAAGAAAAAAAGGAATAGTAAACCATCCAAACAGGAACGAACGAAGGCGAAGAAAAGCGAACCAGCCTAAGACAAAAATCAATATTTTCACCTTACCGCAACCATTCACGAAAGTCGGCCCTGGGAAGAAAAAAAGAGGCCGGCTCCCCTGTTCCCTGCCTCTCCTCTCCCCCTCCCCCCTTCCACCCCCTCCCCTTTCCTCCTCCTTCCACCCTTTCCTCTCCCCTTCCTCTTCTCCCTCTTCCCCTGCCTTCCCCTTTACCTTTTCACTTTCCATTTCCCATACCCACACTCTCTTTGCCTTCTCCGTTCTCCTACTCCTCATCTTTCTCTTCTTCCCTCCTCTTCCTCCCTCCTTCTCGCCTCCTTATCCTTCTTCCTCGTCCTCCACCACCACCACCTCTTCATCCTACTCCTAGTCCTCCTCCTTTTTCTCCCTCCTCTTCCTTTTCCACTTCCTCCTCCACCTCTTCCTCCTCCTCCCCCTCCTCCATCATCTCTTACTCTTCCTCCTCCTCATCCCCTCCCCCTTCCTCCTCCTCATCCCCTCCCCCTTCCTCCTCTTCCATCACCTCTTACTCCTCCTCCTCCTCCTCTTTCTCCTCCTCCTGCTCTTTCTCCTCCTCCTTTTCCTCCCTTCCCCCTCCTCCACCACCTCTTCTTACTCCTCCTCCTCCTCCTCCTCCTCCTCCTCCTCCTCCTCCTCCCCCTCCCCTTCCTCCTCCACCACCTCTTCCTCTTATTCCTCCTTCTCCTCCCTTCCCCCCTCCTCCTCCCCCTCCCCTTCCTCCTCCACCACCTCTTCCTCTTATTCCTCCTTCTCCTCCCTCCCCCCCCCTTCCCCCCTCCTCCTCCCCCTCCCCTTCCTCTTCCTCCTCCACCACCTCTTCCTCTTCTTCCTCCTCCTCCTCCTCCTCCTCCTCCTCCTCCCTCTCGTCTCTCGCACCACGACCCCCGCCCGCTTTGTTAGTCTCGTCTTAAGTCTGGTTCAAGAATTCGGCGGTTAGTAAGGAAGGGACCAGTGTATACGCTTAAAGCAGACCGGTCGAGACGCGGCCTGGGGGACTAGCAGCCCCTCGTGGGTGGGTGGATGGGTGGGTGGGGTGCTGGAGAGGGCGGGAGAGGGGAGGGGTCAGCTCGCAAGTGCATGCATCCCTCTGCAGTATTGTAGTCGATGGCTAGCCCAGCTTCATTTTTTTTTTTTAGGGTAAGGGTATTTTTTTTTAATTATCATTCGTATTTGATATGATTAACCCTATTGGTATTATAGTTAGAAAAGAGAGAGAGGGAGAGAGATGATGACGATGATAATGATGATGATAATGATGATCGCCGTCGGAGAGAGAGATGGGAAAATGTATTTAGAAAGAGGAAGAGAGGTATAAGAGAAAAATCGTTGGATATACAGATTTACAGAAAAAGGGGGAAGAGAAAAGGCCAGAGGAGAGAGAAAGAGAGACTTTAAGAGGAGAAATAATGAACCAAAAGAGAGAGAAAAGAGGTCACAGTCCACACTCTTACTCCTGTTTTCATACAAAACAAGTTACATATTCTCCAACATACGTCATGCGCTATAATGACCCACATTTGAAAATATGTTAATTAGCAAATGGTCTAAGTTCACTATAATGCTCCAACTTTGCACTCTGATGATGAAAACAGGAAAGGTTTTCGCCTGCGGGTGTCTTTTACAAGTGACGAAAAATATTGCAGATAATGCTCCCACGCTACTTGCAAATGGGTGAATAATTCGTTCGCTAAAGATTATCTGCGTTATCTGTTCAACTTATCTGTTATCTGTTATCTTATGCGTTATCTGTTCAACTTATCTGTTATCTTATGCGTTATCTGTTCAATCTGTTGCAGTTTTCATCTTTACATATGCTTATTCATTCGTCATGTCGAAGCCCTATTGCAGCGAAATTACTAACGGTTTTAAGCAATGTCAAGCTGATAATGGCAAAGGAGTACGAAGATGGATCATGACTATAATGCAGATGTTAGGTTATATTTGCTTTAAGGTGCGTTTTTCTTCTCTTTTTTCTTCTATGTAATATCACCACATTAACAGACTAGCAGATCAGAGACACCAATTTATTTGATGACAACATAAGATTGTTATATATTATATTGGATGTTCTAGTACGTATTTGAGGGTTAATTTGTTCATTTGTACACTTATCAGTTAAAAGAAATGAAGCGGTAAAGATAAAAACGTAATGAAAGCTCTTGTAGATTAAAAAAAAACGGAACGGGAATGTATTCAATCGCCCCCCATGAACCCCAATAATTAATATAAAGTTTAGAACAACGATTCGAATAAAATAATTTAAGACTTCTTTCTACCCCCACCCCACCCCACTCCACCCCCACCCCCACCCCCACCCCCCACCGCTTCCCACAGCGTTCGACAATCTTCCTAAATGCCGGAGTAAAGAACGGTTTCGTCTGCAACAGGGGAGTTCAACGTG
>NW_028234415.1:4286283-4288783 GCF_977035675.1 Penaeus japonicus | reverse complement strand
CTCTTCCTTCTTCTTCCCCCTTTATCTCTTCTTTCTACTTTCCCCTTTCTCTCTTCCTTCTTCTTCCTCCTTTCTCTCTTCCTTCTTCTCCTCCCTTTCTCTCTTCCTTCTTCTTCCCCCTTTCTCTCTTCCTTCTTCTTCTCCCTTTCTCTCTTCCTTCTTCTTCCCCCTTTCTCTCTTCCTTCTTCTCCTCCCTTTCTCTCTTCCTTCTTCTTCTCCCTTTCTCTCTATCTTCTTCTTCCCCCTTTCTCTCTTCTTTCTTCTTCCCCCTTTTTCTCTTCTTTCTTCTTCCCCCTTTCTCTCTTCCTTCTTCTTCCCCCTTTCTCTCTTCCTTCTTCTCCCCCCTTTCTCTCTTCCTTCTTCTTCCCCCTTTCTCTCTTCCTTCTTCTTCCCCCTTTCTCTCTTCCTTCTTCTTCCCCCTTTCTCTCTTCCTTCTTCTTCCCCCTTTCTCTCTTCCTTCTTCTTCCCCCTTTCTCTCTTCCTTCTTCCCCCTTTTTCTCGTCCTTCTTCTTCCCCCTTTCTCTCTTCCTTCTTCCTCCTTTCTCTCTTCCTTCTTCTTCCCCCCTTTCTCTCTTCCTTCTTCTTCCTCCTTTCTCTCGTCCTTCTTTTTTCCATCTCTCTCCCGTCCCTCCACGTCCCTCCACGTCCCTCCACGTGCGCGGCGGGAGAGGGAGGCCCAGCACCCGTGGCTGATGGTTCTTCAACACGATCGGTAGGTTTGTGACTCAGCCCGGCGTGTAAGCACCCTTGATCCATACTCCAGCCCCTACCACCCTTACCCCCTTCTTCCGCCCCTCCTTCCCCCCCTCCCCCCTCTCCCCTCTCTCTCTCTCTCATCTCCCCATATCTCCCCTCCTCTCTCTCCCCTCCTCTCTCTCCCCTCCTCTCTCTCCCCTCTCTCTCTCATCTCCCCATATCTCCCCTCCTCTCTCCCCTCCTCTCTCCCTTCTCTTCCCCCATCTTACCCCCACTGTACTAGAAACCATCGCTAAGGACGTTAATGCCGTTGTTTTCTTCTTCTCCACCTTCTTCTTCTTCGTCTACTACTACCACTACTACTATCTTTCTGTTTCTTCTTTTTCTACTTCTACTACTTCTTCTCCTCCTCCTCCTCCTCATCATCATCATCATCATCATCATCATCCTCATCCTCATCCTCCTTCTTTTACTTCTTCTTCTTCTGCTACTCTCTTCTCTCGCATCATACTTCCTTCAAGGCGTTCAGTTAGATGTTCAGTCGATTGTTGATCATCGCCATGTTGGTCACGGAGTCATAGGCGAGCTGATTGGGTGTCGGTCGAGTCGAGAGTGTCTACCTTGCACATACAACAACAAACAAACAAAAATCGATTGTGAGCCAAGCGGTGGGGTTTGTTTCTTTGCTTTTAAGGATGAGTTTCATCTAGACTTAATGAATCGTTGTTTACACTTTTTGTTTTTCTTTTTTTATTTATTTATTTTTTTCGTTATCTCTGTCTCGTTTTCACTTACTTTCACTCTTCCTCGTCTTCCTCCTCCTCCTCGTCCTCGTCCTCGTCCTCCTCTTTCTCTCTCTCTCTCTCTCTCTCTCTCTCTCTCTCTCTCTCTCTCTCTCATATATATATCATCCCTATTAATTTTTATTTCACATTTCAGGTAAGTTGGTGTAGACGAGCGTGCAATAGACTAGAAACCCGACGGCGTTGACGTTCACCGCAGCAAAGATTAACGGTAAGTCGTGGCTGGCGATCCCTTGGCCTTCCATCATGCAGTTTTGCAATTAAATGAAGCCGCCGTAGTCGTAAAGGCAAAGGTTAAGGGCGAGGTGAGCCTTATTAGTGTACAGACTCGGCGTGGTCGCAGGCGCTGAATTATGCATCACTTGATTTAGCTTCGGACTGGATATAGTATATGATGTGTAATATTCGTGCAGGTGCTAAGATCAGGGAGGTTGATTCGTGAAAGCATGCACGCCAGAAGAGGTCGTGCGAGTAAGGTCGACGAATGTGAAGTCAAACTGTGGTCCTTTGATTCTAAAATCAGATTATAAATGATCTATTTTTGTATGTTTGTCTTCTACAACATGTTAGTTAATGAATGACAAGTTAACCGTGTTGGTAAAATGAAAAAAAAAAAATGTATTCTGTGATGTGACAACAGTTTCGAAAATTTCTTAAATTTCTTCCTAAGAGATGGATATGATCAATCTCATTTAAGTTTATTTTTCAGCTAGCATAGTCTTTGTGTGAAAGAGATATAGATAGATAGGTGAATGAATGAATTAATCAGTGGATAGATAAGTAAATATATAAATAGATCAGATAATAAAGTTATGATTCGACGGATGAAAATAAGGTGATCCTCAAAACTTCAAATGAATTTGGAATTACGTATAAAGATTCAGAAATGTTATAGTTCTGCCGGATCATGCTATGAAAACATGCGGCTTTTACGAGATCAGAAGCTAGAGTCATGAACTCCGGGTGAGATTATGCAACCACACTTAGAGGGCACGTGTTGG
>NW_028234415.1:4268783-4271283 GCF_977035675.1 Penaeus japonicus | reverse complement strand
GCTGTTTGTATGTTTCGTTTCTCCCTTTTATTTTTCGTCATCTTTCTCCTTCATCCGTTATGACTCAAGGAGCATGAAACCACACCTTATACTCCTGCATAGCGAGGACATCACCCTACGCACTGAAAGCCACACCCTCACCCTCATTCCCCCTTCCCATTGACCCTGCCTCCCCGCCCCACCTCGACCACCAGTCCTTCCTCGTCTCTGACCCTCATTTTCCTCTAGGAATCACGACGGTATTTAGATTTCCTCTCGAGAACCGTGCCCCCATTGCCCTTGCATTTGATAGCGTCGAATCCATTTACTCATCCCCCCTGAATTGTTAGACTACTTAAGTAGCATTAAGCCTCTTCCAAATGTGCTCTATCCCTTCCCGGACCCTCCTCTTCCCTTCCTCTTCCCGTCCTCTCTCTCTCTGCGGATCCTCCTGTCCCCCTTCTCTCTTCGTCTTCCCTCCTTTCCCTTTCTCTTTCCCCCCTCCTTCCTTCCTTCCTCTATCCGTTTCTCTTCTTCATTATCACTTTCGTCCTCTCCCCTTCCTCTCTTCGTCTCTCCTGCTCTCTACTTCTTCCCATAGTGTCTCTTCGTCTTCCCTTCCTTTCACGGTCTCTTGTCCTCTTCCCCTTCCTCTCTCATCCCTTCCCTTTCCTCTCTCCTCCCCTCCCCTTCCTCTTTCCTCCGCTCCCCAACCTACCCTACCTCCTCATCCTCTCCTCTCAGTTCCCCTCTCCCTCCGCCCTTTCCTCTTTCCTCCACTCCCCTTCCTCTCTCCTTCATTCCCCTTCCTCTCTCCTCCTCTCCCCTTCCTCTCTCCTTCCTCTCTCCGCCCTTTCCCCTCTCCTTCCTCTCTCCTCCATTCCCCTCCTCCCTCTCCTTCCTCTCCCCTTCACTCCTCTTGCTCTCTCCTCCACTCCTCTTCCTCTCTCCTCCACTCCCCTCCCCCTCCCCTTCCTCTCCCCTTCCCTCTCCCCCTTCCTCTCTCCTCCCCTCCCCTATCCTTCCTCTCCCCTCCGCTCCCCTTCCTCCTTCCGCCTCTCCTCCTCTCCTGTGCCTTTCTATTCCCTGCCCACACCTCCTCTCCCATCCATCCGCACACACACTTCAAACTTATTATTGGAAACTGTTGCTCCTTTTTTCTTTACAAACATGGCATCCATTTTCACGTTTGAACCTCTTACTTATTCAACACAAGGAGTGGGACTCGATATCACCATCACATATATTGTTACCCAATGGAGACAAAGCGGAAAATAAGCAGGAGACAGGGAGCAGATAAAGGAAATCAAGGAAGGGCGGCGGAAGGGCGAATAACAGAGGCAGGGAAAGGGGAAAGGAGATCTACAAAGACAGGGGAAGGGGAAAGGAGATCTACAAAGACAGGGGAAGGGGAAAGGAGATCTACAAAGACAGGGGAAGGGGAAAGGAGATCTACAAAGGCAGGGGAAGGGGAAAGGAGATCTACAAAGGCAGGGAAAGGGGAAAGGAGATCTACAAAGACAGGGGAAGGGGAAAGGAGATCTACAAAGGCAGGGGAAGGGGAAAGGAGATCTACAAAGACAGGGGAAGGGGAAAGGAGATCTACAAAGGCAGGGGAAGGGGAAAGGAGATCTACAAAGGCAGGGAAAGGGGAAAGGAGATCTACAAAGGCAGGGGAAGGGGAAAGGAGATCTACAAAGACAGGGAAAGGGGAAAGGAGATCTACAAAGACAGGGGAAGGGGAAAGGAGATCTACAAAGACAGGGGAAGGGGAAAGGAGATCTACAAAGGCAGGGGAAGGGGAAAGGAGATCTACAAAGGCAGGGGAAGGGGAAAGGAGATCTACAAAGGCAGGGGAAGGGGAAAGGAGATCTACAAAGGCAGGGGAAGGGGAAAGGAGATCTACAAAGACAGGGGAAGGGGAAAGGAGATCTGCAAAGGCAGGGGAAGAGGAAAGGAGATCTACAAAGACAGGGAAGGCTGCAAAGGCAGGGGAAGAGGAAAGGAGATCTACAAAGGCAGGGGAAGGGGAAAGGAGATCTACAAAGGCAGGGGAAGGGGAAAGGAGATCTACAAAGGCAGGGGAAAGGGAAAGGTGATCTACAAAGGCAGGGGAAGGGGAAAGGAGATCTACAAAGGCAGGGGAAGGGGAAAGGAGATCTACAAAGGCAGGGGAAGGGGAAAGGAGATCTACAAAGGCAGGGGAAGGGGAAAGGAGATCTACAAAGGCAGGGGAAGGGGAAAGGAGATCTACAAAGGCAGGGGAAGGGGAAAGGAGATCTACAAAGGCAGGGGAAGGGGAAAGGAGATCTACAAAGGCAGGGGAAGGGAGGAACACAGGGATAGGGGAAGGAAGGACTTTAGAGGGAGTTGGAGTAGATTTATGTAGGGTATATGCTTGAATAACGAACTCCCAGTGGACGTCCTTTCAACTCGCGACAGCATCCCTGTAGGCAAATGCCATTGATTGCTCTTCTCTGTCCGAGGGATTTGGGAGGTCAATTTTACCTGCTGAATGTGG
>NW_028234415.1:4246283-4256283 GCF_977035675.1 Penaeus japonicus | reverse complement strand
CTCTCTCTCTCTCTCTCTCTCTCCTCTGTCCTCTGCCCTCTCTCTCTCCTCTCTCTCTCTCCCTCTCTCTCCTCTCTCTCTCTCTCTCTCTCTCTCTCTCTCTCTCTCTCTCTCTCTCTCTCTCTCTCTCTCTCTCTCTCTCTCTCTTACTCTCGCTCTCTCTCTCTCTCTCTCTCTCTCTCTCTCTCTCTCTCTCTCTCTCTCTCTCTCTCTCTCTCTCTCTCTCTCTCTCTCTCTCTCTCTCTCTCTCTCTCTCTCCCTCCCTCCCTCCCTCCCTCCCCCTTTTCCGTCTCCCTCCCTCTCTTCCCTCTCCCTCCCCCTCTCCTCCCTTCCTCCCCTCCTCACCAACTCACCTCCTCCCTCCCTTCTTCCTCCCTCTCCCTCCCTCCTTCCTCCCTTCTTCCTCCCTCTCCCTCCCTCCTTCCTCCCTCCCCCTCCCCCTCTTCCCTCTCCCTTCGCCCCCTCTTCCCTCTCCCTTCGCCCTCCTCCCTCTTTCCTTCCTCTCCCTCCCTCCTTCCTCCCTCTCCGTCCTTCTCTTCTTCCCTCCCTCCTTCCTCCCTTCGGAGTAGGGGGTGGGTTGGTACTCATGGGGAGGAAGGGAAAGGGAGAAAGTACTTGTCTTGTTTTTTTTTTTTAATGTTGTTATGTTTCTTTGATTGTTGTTATTGCTATTGATAGTTACTATTGTCATTTGAATATTTCTTATTGTTAATATTCTTTTTTATTACTTTTGTACGATCACTATGATTATTTTTGTTATCTCTTTATATTATCAGCATTATTGACAACTTTGCTTATTTTTTTTAATGATTCTGATAAGAATTATTAATGATTATCGGTAATATTATTGTAATGATTAATGTTGTTATTGTTATTATTGTTAATATTCTTTTTCATTATCTTCATCGACATCTTTATCATTTTATGTCATTAGAAATGTTGCCCCTGCCGTTATTGTTATTATTAGTATTGTTGTTATTATTGTTGTTGTTGTTGATTGTGAATAGCACTATTGTGATGTTGTGGTTGTGGACTTTGCTGATATTATTCTTATAATCATTATTACTTCTTTTTAATTTTAATTTTAATTTCTTTTTAATGTTGTTATCAGCATCAGTGTCATTGATATTGCAATTATTATTATTATGATTATCATCATTATTATTATTATTTTCACTTATTATTATTGTTATTATTATCATTATTATTGTTGTTATTGTTTTATCTCCATCATCATAACCGCAGCTAATACTATTAATATTGTAGTATCGTCATATTTACCGTCATCATCATTTCTTAAACATTCATCATGATACAATGAACCCCCACCCCACCCCTGTCTGTATTCCTCGATGTTTTCATTCCGAGAGTCGCATCGAAGGAAAAGCACAGAACGTTAGGTTTCGTCTCGATCCGCCTAACACCACATTATCACTTGTTATGGCCACTCTTCTCTTCCCCTGAATCGTCATCAAGAACGATTTGCATATGCGGGTGTTCAAAATGGGCGATTTTACTGTTGTTGTGGTTTTGATTTTGATTTTGTTGTAGGATGCTCTTTTTTTTTTTTTTTTTTACTTTATTGTTTGTTTTTCTTATTCCTGTTCATAATTGTTTCGGTAGGATTGAAAAAAAAATAATTGATTGTAAAACTGCCCGAAATGGATACACCTGATGTCAAGTATTACTTGATGCCAGTGATAGTGATAATGATAATAATAATGGTTATGATGAAAATGATTTTGATAATAATGATAATGATATGATGATAATAATAATAGGGATGATAACAATAATAATGATCAAAATAAAGATCATGATAATAATGATACTGATGATAGTAATAATGATAATGATATTACTGATGGTGATAATAATGATTACAATGATATTAATGATAGATGCATAGATAGAAATATGATTTTTAAAAAATGACACAAAAAGAAAGGGACATAAAGTTAACATAAGTGGCCCCCCCTCCTTTCCATTTTCATATATAGCACGGGCCAGAATGTGGCCTATAATGTGGCACAGCAAAAATATATTAAACCTAGGCCTACTTAAGCACAAGTAACAGTCAGCCTGCAGGGTAAAGAAATGGGATGCTGAAACACGCGAAAAGGGGAGGAATTAACTGGAGACGATAAGAGTATATATATGATATGATATGTGTTTGTGTGTGTACCCACGATTTATTAAATGATAAATCGTGCTTATAATCGACGTTTGTTTTATGTTGTGTTACATAAAGGTATCGCTATCATCGTTATTCTCGTTTTCAATCGCAATGTCATATTAACATCAACACTCATTTTGGATGCCGTTGCAAATATCACAGTTGCAACCGGAGCTAATACGCGCATCGTATCTTAGGTTTATCGCTGACTATTGGAAATTTGTCTCGGCAGCAGAAAGATTTAAATGCATCCGGTTCTTGCTGTTCTTCGGGTCGACAAGCTGTGTGTGTTATGCTTACGTTTCCTTCGTGTATGCTATAGTATAATTGTATCTGTGTTTGTTGTATGTGTTTTTGTACTCGCAATAGTGCTTATGTGATGTACATATGCATTCGTGTTTGTAAAACTAATTAGATAGACAAACAACCAGACAGAAAAGCTGTGGAATTACGTATCTATATATTTTTCTATCTATTCATTTTTGGACAAGAAACAGTCTATCCAACCGTCCACGTAAAACCTATTTTCCGTCGGTGACTTTGCACAGGCGCATACTTTTATAGCTTTGTACCTCCAGCTCTCTCGCGAAAAGGCTTCAGACGGGGCGCAAAAATCTCTCCTGAAGCCCTCCATCATTCAAGTTGCACCTTCACTCGGGCCTCCAAGCCTCGCTCGCTCGCTCGCTCGCTCACTCCCTCCCTCCTGCCGCGGCACCATCCTGCTTCAACTTACTTACTTACTTACTTACTGCCTTGCATCGTGGGTCATCCTCTGTCTTTTCTGTCCTTTCCTTTTCTTTCTTCTGTATTTTTTAAGGTTCCTCACTTCACTTCTCCTCACTTGCCTCTTCCTTTTTTATTTTTAGGTTCCTCACTTCACTTCTCCTCACTTGCCTCTTCCTCCTCTATTTTTAGGTTCCTCACTTCTCTTCTCCTCACTTGCCTCTTCCTCCTCTATTTTTAGGTTCCTCACTTCACTTCTCCTCACTTGCCTCTTCCTCCTCTATTTTTAGGTTCCTCACTTCTCCTCACTTGCCTCTTCTTCCTTTATTTTTAGGTTCCTCACTTCACTTCTCCTCACTTGCCTCTTCCTCTTTTATTTTTAGGTTCCTCACTTCTCCTCACTTGCCTCTTCCTCTTTTATTTTTAGGTTCCTCACTTCTCCTCACTTGCCTCTTCCTCTTTTATTTTTAGGTTCCTCACTTCTCCTCACTTGCCTCTTCTTCCTTTATTTTTAGGTTCCTCACTTCTCCTCACTTGCCTCTTCCTCTTTTATTTTTAGGTTCCTCACTTCTCCTCACTTGCCTCTTCCTCTTTTATTTTTAGGTTCCTCATTTCTCATCACTTGCCTCTTCCTCTTTTATTTTTAGGTTCCTCACTTCTCCTCACTTGCCTCTTCCTCCTTTATTTTTAGGTTCCTCACTTCTCCTCACTTGCCTCTTCCTCTTTTATTTTTAGGTTCCTCACTTCACTTCTCCTCACTTGCCTCTTCCTCCTTTATTTTTAGGTTCCTCACTTCTCTTCTCCTCACTTGCCTCTTCCTCTTTTATTTTTAGGTTCCTCACTTCTCTTCTCCTCACTTGCCTCTTCCTCTTTTATTTTTAGGTTCCTCACTTCTCTTCTCC
Source organism: Penaeus japonicus (assembly GCF_977035675.1). Lineage (NCBI taxonomy): Eukaryota > Metazoa > Arthropoda > Malacostraca > Decapoda > Penaeidae > Penaeus > Penaeus japonicus. Next base: position 4,252,482 of record NW_028234415.1, on the reverse strand, counting down.
TCACTTGCCTCTTCCTCCTTTATTTTTAGGTTCCTCACTTCTCCTCACTTGCCTCTTCCTCTTTTATCTTTAGGTTCCTCACTTCTCCTCACTTGCCTCTTCCTTCTTTATTTTTTGGTTCCTCACTTCTCCTCACTTGCCTCTTCCTCTTTTATTTTTAGGTTCCTCACTTCACTTCTCCTCACTTGCCTCTTCCTCCTCTATTTTTAGGTTCCTCACTTCACTTCTTCTCACTTGCCTCTTCCTCCTCTATTTTTAGGTTCCTCACTTCTCCTCACTTGCCTCTTCCTCTTTTATTTTTAGGTTCCTCACTTCTCTTCTCCTCACTTGCCTCTTCCTCTTTTATTTTTAGGTTCCTCACTTCACTTCTCCTCACTTGCCTCTTCCTCGTTTATTTTTAGGTTCCTCACTTCTCACTTGCCTCTTCCTCTTTTATTTTTAGGTTCCTCACTTCTCACTTGCCTCTTCCTCGTTTATTTTTAGGTTCCTCACTTCTCACTTGCCTCTTCCTCTTTTATTTTTAGGTTCCTCACTTCTCCTCACTTGCCTCTTCCTCTTTTATTTTTAGGTTCCTCACTTCACTTCTCCTCACTTGCCTCTTCCTCCTTTATTTTTAGGTTCCTCACTTCTCCTCACTTGCCTCTTCCTCTTTTATTTTTAGGTTCCTCACTTCACTTCTCCTCACTTGCCTCTTCCTCCTTTATTTTTAGGTTCCTCACTTCTCCTCACTTGCCTCTTCCTTCTTTATTTTTAGGTTCCTCACTTCACTTCTCCTCACTTGCCTCTTCCTCCTTTATTTTTAGGTTCCTCACTTCTCCTCACTTGCCTCTTCCTCCTTTATTTTTAGGTTCCTCACTTCTCCTCACTTGCCTCTTCCTCTTTTATTTTTAGGTTCCTCACTTCTCCTCACTTGCCTCTTCCTCTTTTATTTTTAGGTTCCTCACTTCTCCTCACTTGCCTCTTCCTCCTTTATTTTTAGGTTCCTCACTTCTCTTCTCCTCACTTGCCTCTTCCTCTTTATTTTTAGGTTCCTCACTTCACTTCTCCTCACTTGCCTCTTCCTCCTTTATTTTTAGGTTCCTCACTTCTCCTCACTTGCCTCTTCCTCTTTTATCTTTAGGTTCCTCACTTCACTTCTCCTCACTTGCCTCTTCCTCTTTTATTTTTAGATTCCTCACTTCTCCTCACTTGCCTCTTCCTCTTTTATGTTTAGGTTCCTCACTTCTCTTCTCCTCACTTGCCTCTTCCTCCTTTATTTTTAGGTTCCTCACTTCTCTCCCCCTGCCTCTCCTCTCTTTATTTTTAGTTCTCACGTATCCACACTTGCCTCTCCCCTCCCTCCTTTATTTTTAGGTTCCTCACTTCTCCTCACTTGCCTCTTCCTTCTTTATTTTTAGGTTCCTTACTTCACTTCTCCTCACTTGCCTCTTCCTCCTTTATTTTTAGGTTCCTCACTTCTCCTCACTTGCCTCTTCCTCTTTTATTTTTAGGTTCCTCACTTCACTTCTCCTCACTTGCCTCTTCCTCCTTTATTTTTAGGTTCCTTACTTCACTTCTCCTCACTTGCCTCTTCCTCCTTTATTTTTAGGTTCCTTACTTCACTTCTCCTCACTTGCCTCTTCCTCCTTTATTTTTAGGTTCCTCACTTCACTTCTCCTCACTTGCCTCTTCCTTCTTTATTTTTAGGTTCCTCACTTCACTTCTCCTCACTTGCCTCTTCCTCTTTTATTTTTAGGTTCCTCACTTCTCTTCTCCTCACTTGCCTCTTCCTCCTTTATTTTTAGGTTCCTCACTTCTCTTCTCCTCACTTGCCTCTTCCTCTTTTATTTTTAGGTTCCTCACTTCTCCTCACTTGCCTCTTCCTTCTTTATTTTTAGGTTCCTCACTTCACTTCTCCTCACTTGCCTCTTCCTCTTTTATTTTTAGGTTCCTCACTTCTCTTCTCCTCACTTGCCTCTTCCTCCTTTATTTTTAGGTTCCTCACTTCTCTTCTCCTCACTTGCCTCTTCCTCTTTTATTTTTAGGTTCCTCACTTCTCCTCACTTGCCTCTTCCTCCTTTATTTTTAGGTTCCTCACTTCTCTTCTCCTCACTTGCCTCTTCCTCTTTTATTTTTAGGTTCCTCACTTCTCTTCTCCTCACTTGCCTCTTCCTCTTTTATTTTTAGGTTCCTCACTTCTCTTCTCCTCACTTGCCTCTTCCTCTTTTATTTTTAGGTTCCTCACTTCTCTTCTCCTCACTTGCCTCTTCCTCTTTTATTTTTAGGTTCCTCACTTCTCCTCACTTGCCTCTTCCTCCTTTATTTTTAGGTTCCTCACTTCTCTTCTCCTCACTTGCCTCTTCCTCTTTTATTTTTAGGTTCCTCACTTCTCCTCACTTGCCTCTTCCTCCTTTATTTTTAGGTTCCTCACTTCTCTTCTCCTCACTTGCCTCTTCCTCTTTTATTTTTAGGTTCCTCACTTCTCTCCTCACTTGCCTCTTCCTCCTTTATTTTTAGGTTCCTCACTTCTCTTCTCCTCACTTGCCTCTTCCTCTTTTATTTTTAGGTTCCTCACTTCTCCTCACTTGCCTCTTCCTCTTTTATTTTTAGGTTCCTCACTTCTCCTCACTTGCCTCTTCCTCTTTTATTTTTAGGTTCCTCACTTCTCCTCACTTGCCTCTTCCTCCTTTATTTTTAGGTTCCTCACTTCTCTTCTCCTCACTTGCCTCTTCCTCCTTTATTTTTAGGTTCCTCACTTCTCTTCTCCTCACTTGCCTCTTCCTCTTTTATTTTTAGGTTCCTCACTTCTCCTCACTTGCCTCTTCCTCCTTTATTTTTAGGTTCCTCACTTCTCTTCTCCTCACTTGCCTCTTCCTCTTTTATTTTTAGGTTCCTCACTTCTCCTCACTTGCCTCTTCCTCCTTTATTTTTAGGTTCCTCACTTCTCTTCTCCTCACTTGCCTCTTCCTCTTTTATTTTTAGGTTCCTCACTTCTCCTCACTTGCCTATTCCTTCTTTATTTTTAGGTTCCTCACTTCACTTCTCCTCACTTGCCTCTTCCTCTTTTATTTTTAGGTTCCTCACTTCTCTTCTCCTCACTTGCCTCTTCCTCCTTTATTTTTAGGTTCCTCACTTCTCTTCTCCTCACTTGCCTCTTCCTCTTTTATTTTTTTGGTTCCTCACTTCACTTCTCCTCACTTGCCTCTTCCTCCTTTATTTTTAGGTTCCTCACTTCTCTTCTCCTCACTTGCCTCTTCCTCTTTTATTTTTAGGTTCCTCACTTCACTTCTCCTCACTTGCCTCTTCCTTCTTTATTTTTAGGTTCCTCACTTCACTTCTCCTCACTTGCCTCTTCCTCTTTTATTTTTTTGGTTCCTCACTTCACTTCTCCTCACTTGCCTCTTCCTTCTTTATTTTTAGGTTCCTCACTTCACTTCTCCTCACTTGCCTCTTCCTCTTTTATTTTTTTGGTTCCTCACTTCACTTCTCCTCACTTGCCTCTTCCTCCTTTATTTTTAGGTTCCTCACTTCTCTTCTCCTCACTTGCCTCTTCCTCTTTTATTTTTTTGGTTCCTCACTTCACTTCTCCTCACTTGCCTCTTCCTTCTTTATTTTTAGGTTCCTCACTTCACTTCTCCTCACTTGCCTCTTCCTCCTTTATTTTTAGGTTCTTCACTTCTCCTCACTTGCCTCTTCCTCCTTTATTTTTAGGTTCCTCACTTCACTTCTCCTCACTTGCCTCTTCCTTCTTTATTTTTAGGTTCCTCACTTCTCCTCACTTGCCTCTTCCTCTTTTATTTTTAGGTTCCTCACTTCACTTCTCCTCACTTGCCTCTTCCTCCTTTATTTTTAGGTTCCTCACTTCTCCTCACTTGCCTCTTCCTCCTTTATTTTTAGGTTCCTCACTTCTCCTCACTTGCCTCTTCCTCTTTTATTTTTAGGTTCCTCACTTCACTTCTCCTCACTTGCCTCTTCCTCTTTTATTTTTAGGTTCCTCACTTCTCCGCACTTGCCTCTTCCTCCTTTATCTTAGGTTCCTCACTTCTCCTCACTTGCCTCTTCCTTCTTTATTTTTTATGTTCCTCACTTCTCCTCACTTGCCTCTTCCTCTTTTATTTTAGGTTCCTCACTTCTCCGCACTTGCCTCTTCCTCCTTTCCGTTTTTGTCTTTTCTCTCGTCGGTTATATTATCTCTCTTGTTTTCATTCCTTTTCCTCCTGTCCGTTTCGGCTATTGCGGTGACGGTCGAAATATTTTTCAGACGAAATCTGTAGCAAACTCATAGTTATCAGCGGATATTCTCCTTTATCTCCCGTTCGTCTTCGTCCATCCCTCGTCCCTTCCTTCTCACACTCATACCTTCTACTGCATCTCCTATTTTTCAACCCTTTCTGGGCGTGGCCTCAAGAGACACGAAGGGAGAGGAATGGTGGGGAACCTTTTCCGAACCTTCGTCACACCTTGGGTCTTCTTCGGTCACGTGTTTTCGTAGCTGATTGATGGAGGGGTATTTTGTATTTTAGAAGTGGTGGTGGTTCTTTGACGGACTGTATGATGACGGTTTAAGCTGGGAATCGGATTGGTTGACTATTTAGATGATTTAGACTTATGTAATTTGGTGTTTCATGGATAAGGAGATGGTATTTCATACACGCACACGCATACGGAACACACACATTTCATACACGCATACGCACACGCACACATACGCACGCACACACACACATACACACGCACACACACACACGCACACACACACACGCACACACACACACACACACACACACACACATACACACACACACACACACACACACACACACACACACACACACACACACATACACACACACACACACACATTTACATATATATACATATATATATATATATATATATATATATATATATATATATATATATATATATATATATATATATATATTCATATATATTCATATATAGAGTGTGTGTGTGTGTGTGTATGAGAAAGAGACAGGAGACAGATAGACAGATACCTATGTAGATATGAATTGTTAGGTGTGTATATCTTTCCTTCGCTTGTACTAATAAACTTCTCTTTGTTTTCCAGGTGAGTGTCGGGGCATCACAAAAGGGAAGGTCGCCAGAAAATATGGTGAGTCGAGAGAATCCACAGCCAGATTTCCGTCTTCCATGCCTATTTTGCTCGCCACTACTTGATCAGAATGCCTTTTATGACTCTCAAAAAAAAAAATATATATATATGGATACAAGTATTCTCTATTCAATGCATGTTCAACGCACATTTCGGCACTAAGCCTACACACCAAGTCCTGCACCTTAGTCTATTTAGAATTTCGACTGGTGACACTGCGCTCTCTGGGTTCTCGAGAGGAAATAGGATGTGCTTGCGGGGCCTTCGCGCATCTATGAGGGACTGGCTCTGGTTGGGGTTTCCTAAGTGGCTGGGATTTCTGAGCTCATTGTTTTTTTGTTGCTAACTCACACACGCACGCGTAGGCACATGCACACTCGCAAACGCACTAGCACACACACTTACTCGCACTCACACGATTGACTATTGTTATTATTTACCTATCAATTTATCATAAGTGTAATTCCAATCCTCTCTGTAATTTGGAACGATTTAAATACTTATTTTCTGTCACCATTTTTTAATCATTGTTTCTGGGAAAATACGTCTCATTACACCATGCAAACACCGCATACGGGAAACTACACGAATATTTCACATGGTCGCATTAGTGACATAATTAGCAAACTGGTTCATATGTACACAGGCGACACAAGCCAAGTCAGCTTTGGATTTATCGGTTACGGTAAACAGGTCTCATGTTTATGAAGGAGAAGAAGAAGAAGAAGAAGAAGGGGTGGTGTTCGAGGAGGAGAGAGTAGTGATGATGTACCAGTGGTAAATGAAGGAAGAGGAGAAGCGAACGACAAGAGGCTAATCGTTGGTGGGACGATAAGGAGAGAGAGTAGTAGGAGTGGAGACGTGGTAGCGGATGTGTAAATAAAGGTGGAAGTGTAGGTGGAGGAGCAGAAGCAAAATATGATAAGGTTTCTATGTTAGAAAATGAATTATGACGAACCGTGTTTCAAGCTATTAGTCGAAGCCACACGAAGGGCAGCGTTGAATACAGTGCTTATCTCATCATTCATCACCGCATACTCGATCATGAAAAACGAGTCTTCCAGGATTAGGCAGTAAGAGCCC
>NW_028234415.1:4238783-4241283 GCF_977035675.1 Penaeus japonicus | reverse complement strand
CATATATGTGTGTGTGTGTGTGTGTATGTAGTATGTATGTATGGGTGTTTGTATGTATGTATGTATTAGAGAGAGGGGGTAGTTTGTGTGTTTTTCATTATGCCTGGTATTCACCCCCCCCCCCTCCTCCCCAACCAAAAGTGATAAGTCAGGTCGGCCGGTCATCTGTGTGCCCATACGGCGCTCGCTCGGGTTATTGACTGAGCCCCCGTGTATGACGACAAGGTCCGAGCTGCGAGCCTCCGTAACGCACGTTCATTCTGCATTTATTGTCTCTCCTTGATGACGTGCACAGCCGGCGGGGCTCTGATGATCGCCACGCTCTCCGCTTCCTGGATCCGGGTCTCGTTTCTGTTCCAGTTGCATGCGACCGGCGGTGCATTTCGTTCGGCGGGGAATACATTCGAGGCGAGCATAGAAATAGCTGGTAAAGAAAGGCTAAAATTCGAAATAGATATTCTGACTATTTAGCCGACGCGCTTTGCCCGGCTTTGGGTACGTCAGCTTGCTTTCTAGTGCATTGCGCGTCATGTAGACCCTAAAGGGCGTTACCGATGTCTTTTTTTACTGACTGCAAGGCGAGAGCCGGTCATGGAAGGGGACGTCGTATTATTGTATTGTTAAATATATCTACTTAAATCACTTTGTGACAACAAATTAAAAAAGGAAGAACCTGGTAATGATTAACTAGTATTTCTTATCACACTGAAGTGTTTTAAGTATATCATATTGTCAGATGCCACATGTGTAGATCTCGAACTTCGGTGAAGTTGACGACTGTATTTTGGATGAAGGGCGGCAAGGCCAGTTTGGCCAACTATTCATACAAGTATATGTGTGTTTATATTTATGGATATCTTCAGTAATGTTGATATTCATATATCACACAAATGTTATTATTAGATCACAAGTCCAATCCTGAACCGTTTGAGATGTTTGATCATAATAGTCAGCTGCTTAAAAGCTATTTCAAGCACTGACACATAAATCATAATAGGAACTGATTTTCCTAAGATATACATAGGAAGCCATCAAGTCTGAAAACAAAAGTATTAGTATTTTCGTTGGCCGATGCGATGTTTAAGAGGCATACTAAAAATTTCACCGCACTGTTGCATAGGCCGTTATACAGTATCCGTTGCCAACACCTTCTTGCACTTCAGGGATGTTTAAATTGTAAAAGATCGTATGCTATAAAACAAAAATAAAAAAATACAAATTTTTAAATGCCAAAAGGAGGGATAATGTATAGATTGTTTTTATAGTTTTTGAAAGCGGAGAAATGTGGAAAGGGGAAGGTAATTTTAGAAAGGGGGTGGGATGAAGGCTAAAATTTCCAGATTGAGAAAAATTGGGGGAAGTGTAAATAGTATAAGAGGGGGAGGAAATTCAGGGGCGCTGAGTAACAGGGAGATATTTTTAGAGGGGAAAGATACGCACGTATTTTCGAGCAAAGTCATGTCCCGAAGCAGGGGGGCAAAAGAAGGGTGTTATTCCGGAGGTTTGGTTGAAAGGGAGAGAGAGGAGATTTCGAGGTGTTTACGAATCGAGGGGAGACTTAACGAAAGGGGGCGCTGGGCAGTAACAAGAGCAACAAGAAGTAACGGGACAGGGGCTTTGGGGAGGGTTGATGATGCCCTTGTAAGGAACGAGAGTAACGGGGGGTTTTATTTTGATATTTTTATTACGCGAAGAGGGTGTTTTTTTTATTTTATTTTCCTCACAGATGTGAATTTTAAGCTTTGTTTGCCAAGTGCTTGAGGGATTTCAATTATTGTAGAGGAAACGATGACACCTCCACCTGCACAGTGATCAGATCAACAATCCGAATTGAAAACAAGACAAACAAACTGAAAAATCAAGAAGCTGAAAGCAGAAGTCTCTCAATAGAAAACGATACGAGCGAAGGTGAAACTCTTTGCTTGTTGTTTGTAATGACGTCACACATCAGCTCGCTCTGATAACGGAGGAGCGGCCAAGTTTACGCCTCTGCCCCTACGTGATCGGAAATCTTCTCGAGGGTCATATCGAATCTCGGAGAAGTTAACGGAAGGAGAGGAGGGACGAAGAGAAGGGAAAACGACACAGGGACAGGGAGGGGGGACGACAGCGGCAAAGTTTGTCTTTGGGACGGAGAGGAACGCGCCTGGTATGTGTGTGTGTGTGTGTGTGTGTGTGTGTGTGTGTGTGTGTGTGTGTGTGTGTGTGTGTGTGTGTGTGTGTGTGTGTGTGTGTATGTGTGGGTGTGTGTGTGTGTCCCTCGGTCAAAATAAGCAAAAGGAAGGTGTTCTTCGGCCGAGTGACTTTGTCTGGGGAAGATGGCGATGGGTTCTTGGTGTCAGGGCTGGGGGTGTTGGCCGACGTGGCCTTCCTTCTGCCGCTGCGGTCGGGAGGAGGCTTGCGGTGTGATTTAAACTTTTTAAAAAGTTTGGATGTGATTGTTTGAAGTCCCGGGAGATTGGCTGTGATCATGTCGAGATCCGGAAGCCGTTGTGTCGAT
>NW_028234415.1:4216283-4218783 GCF_977035675.1 Penaeus japonicus | reverse complement strand
CCTCTCTCTTCTCTCCCTCGCTCTCCCTCCTCCCTCTCTCTCCCTCTTCCCCTACTTCTCTCTCTCTCTCTCTCTCCCTCTCTCTCCCTCTCCCTATCCCTATCCCTCTCCTTCTCTCTCCTTCTCTCTCCCTCTCTCTCTCTCTCTCTCACCCACCTTCTCCCTCGTCCCTCTTCTCTCCTACTTCCCTCCTCTCCCTCTCCCTACTTCTCTCCCTACACTTCCCTCTCCCCTCTATCCCTTTCTCCCTCTCCCCCTTCCCCTCCCTCCCTCCCTCACCCTCTTCCCCTACTTCCGTCTCCCTCTCCCTCTTCCCCTACTTCCTTCTCCCTCTTCCCCTACTTCCCTCTCCTTCTCCCTCTCCCTCTTCCCCTACTTCCCTCTCCTTCTCCCTCTCCCTCTTCCCCTACTTCCCTCTCCCTCTTCCCCTTCCCCTACTTCCCTCTCCCTCTCCCTCTTCCCCTACTTCCTTCTCCCTCTCTTTCTTCCCCTTCCCTCTCCTTCTCCCTCTCCCTCTTCCCCCTACTTCCCTCTCCCTCTTCCCTCTCCCTCTTCCCCTACTTCCCTCTCCCTCTTCCCCCTACTTCCCTCTCCTTCTCCCTCTTCCCCTACTTCCTTCTCCCTCTCTTTCTTCCCCTTCCCCTACTTCCCTCTCCTTCTTTCCCTACTTCCCTCTCCCTCTCCCTCTCCCTCTCCCTCTTCCCCTACTTCCCTCTCCTTCTCCCTCCCTCCGTCTTACACCCTCCCTCCCCCCCCTTCCCCCATTTTTCTCTCTCCGGGATCACACACAACGGGAGATAAGCAGGAAAATCCATTAGTCGCATTTACGAAGTCGCTTTTCGGCGAATCACAATGACGACGGGGAACGCGACAGCGGAAGGGCACCGGCCTCGTCGTCCTCGTTTCTCCTTCCTGTTCCTTCCTCTCTTCCTTCCTTCCTTCCTTCCTTCATTTTTTCTGTGTTTTCTTCCTCCTCCCTCCATCCTTTTTCTGACTTATTGCTTTTCTCTCCTTCTTCCTTTCGTCTTCTCTTCCTGGTTTCGTTTTATTTTTTTCCTGTTTTCTTTCATGTTCATTTGTTTATCTTCTCCTCCTACTCCTACTCTTCCTTCTCCTTCTCCTTCTACCCCTACTCCTCCTACTCCCCTCTCCTTCTACTCCTATTCCTCCTACTACTCCTACTCCTACTCCTCCTACTCTTCCTACTCCTTCATCGCCCTCCACCTCCCCTCCACCTCTACTTCCCCCTCCTCCTCCTCTCTTCCTCTTTTTTCCTCCCTCTGCAGCGACCTTATCGAAGCTCCCTTTTGTCCCGATGTCTCCCTGAGTTGACCTTTTCGCTCGGTCTTAGGTCGGTTTGCCTGCGACATCGAAGTCAACGATTTGCTGTGCTCTATGGTCTTCTTGTTATCATCGTTATTACCACTATCGTCATCAGTATCATCATCATCATCATCATTATTATTATCATCTTCATCTTCATCATCAACCATTACTGTTAAGAAGATTATGACGATTTTTTTCCCCCAAACCTTTTTGGTTCTTTTTCTTTTCTTTTTTAATCTCGGCCAAAAAACTTCAGACAAAAAAATTACAAAGGGTTAGAATTGAATTGATAATGGCCGCACATATCCCATGAATACATGAATATCCCCCCCCACCCTCCCTCCACCTCCCCCTCTCCCTCCCCCTTCCCCTTTCCCCCCAACTGAGAATGTTCACGTGTGTGCAATGCGGTACGATGTTCAAGCGCTCCGATAGGTACGCGGGCGTTGATGTTCACCAAGAACATGGGCGCGGCCACATTTCATCGGCGGGATTTTCATGTGAATTTTCATCGGGACATTCATCTGGTGATTGTGTTCAGGTGTGGGGATTTTTTTTTTTTTTTTTTTTTTATCTCCCTTTGGCATTGGTGTTTTAGTGATGTGATGTGATTGCTTTTGTTATTACTCTACTTGCTATTGTGATTCTTTTTTTAGTGGATTTCCCTTTTGCTATCTTTATTGGTGCTGGCAGTATGATTATTGTTACTTTATGTAATGAGCACAGTTGCTGTTGTTATCATTGTTGATTAATTGTTTTTTTTATCATGACTATTCCTAGGAATGGTCGTTTCTTTGATCAGTATTTTTTCGATATCATCATAATTTATTCGTGCTATTGTTAATATTAGATATTATTCCCATTTCCGTGACTGACATTGCAATCTACAGAAGCATCACTTGTCTAAGATAGCACTTACGTCAGTAGTAATACTTCATCAGCAGTGCATAATATCTTATAATGCCATCATGCACGCTACTGCCACAGACCACGACTTCCCTTCAGGCCAAACGTATACCAAGACGAGGCATTCATTTGAGTGTACATTCACTGGTTTAAAAAAATAAAAGTTTAAATACAACATTTTGTTATGTTATGATCAAAAAGTCATTGGTTGATATCTAACTGTATCTTTACGTTATTTCAGGTACGTGTTCCGGAAGGGTTAAGTCGT
>NW_028234415.1:4193783-4196283 GCF_977035675.1 Penaeus japonicus | reverse complement strand
ATAATGAGAGCCGACGGGAATGGGGGATTGGGAGGGGTGGGGGGGGGCGTGGGCGGAAATTGAAGGGGGATTCCCCGTGGGCGGCTTCTCGGCGGAATCACGTGTCAGAAAAGATTAAGAAAATGACTGCACTTCGGCTCCTCCCTCTCTCCTGGCCGGGGGCGCCGCTGATTGGCCGCGTGTGGAGATAATCCTCGGGAGGGGATCTAATCAAGTCTTTTGGCCAGTTAATGTTTCGTGTGGATAGATTTTCTTTGATGCATGTATGGGCCGGGCCGATGGTTGCCAGATGTACAGTTATATGTGGTTTTCCTCTCTCATCCCTCATTCTTTCTCTCTTTTTTTTCTTTGCTCTTCTCTTCTCTTCTCTTCTCTTCTCTTCTCTCTCCCCATTTCAACATGTGCTGATTTACATACGCATTTCTTTCTTTCTTTGTTTATGTTATGTTTTAAATGTAGACATTGCTTTGACTGATTCTACACTGAATGTTTGGTGTAGATGTGTATAACATATGTACATTAGCTGATTGATTTGTAGACATCATTTCTAGATTTCGATTAGCATAGTATAGTTTGATACCGAATGTATGGTGAGTAAGCATATATGTAAATACATATTTGTTCATATATTTCTAGACGTATTGTTGGTGCTTCATATGCGATTCACACATGAGGATTTGTAGAGTCTGTTAGTTGGTATTTCTTTTCGCGTTGGTCTTTTGTTCTGCAATAATGAACCGAGGTTGAATTAGAATGATGATGATGATTATTAGTTTTATGATCTATGTTATCATTTTTTGTTGTTGCTGTTATCTTTATTTTTCAAGGAATATAAACTAATAATTTCTCCGTTTTTAGCTCGTATGAACACCCTCCTCCGCCTACTTACCCTCTCTCCCCCCCCCCTCCCTTAACTTCCCCTGTGTCCATCCTAATTATCTCCTCCTTTCCGTCCCCCCTCACTTACCCCCCTCCTCCCACTTATCTCTCGCTATTCCTCTTCCCTGATTAGCTCCCCATCCCTTTCCCTCCTACGTATCACCCCCTCCCTTCCCTTCCCTTCCCCTCCTCCTACCCCCTTCCACTCCACCAGTCCACCTGCTTATCCCCTTTCCTTTCCCCTTTCCCCTACTTGTCTCCCTTCCCTCCCTTCCTCCCTCCCCTCCCCTCCCTCTTCCCCCTCCCCGGCACGGCAGTCCAGTGACCGCGGCCCAAGTACCCATAAAGCTACCCCGGAGGACCAGCTAATAAGAAACGAGGCATGCTGGCTACCCATCGGCAAGCAATAAAAGGCGGGGGTTATGAGATATACATGTAACCTTTGTTTTATAACACTGTCGTAACTCGGCGGACGGGACTAGGAGAGTGGGAGTCCGGCCGTAGTGGGGAGCTTGCTTGCTTGCTTGCTTGCTTGATGTTCGGTTGTGGCTGCTGCGGAACTGGTTAGAATGGGAATGTTTGTATGGATGTATTTTTAAAGGACGGGGACACACACACATATGCACACGGATTACATGTGTGAGTGTGTATGTGTATATATCTGTGTGTGTGTGTGTGTGTGTGTGTGTGTGTGTGGTGTGTTTGTGTGTGCGTGAGTGCGTTCGCACAAGAGAATTGTTGAGTATGTTATATATAACTCCCTACACACTTTAGGCTTTACGCACACGAGATAGCCGGGGACAGTCACGAGAGCAATATGGCCATGTACAAGTCCAGAGAGACACATTGCAATGGTCCGCAATTCCACAATATCAGCAAAATTATATGTACCGTCTCACATGTAATGGTTCTCTTATTATATAATCATAAGAATATGTTATCAGCAAGACTATCAGTGTCAGATCTTATGGCGATGGGGGATGCTTGCAAAAGAGTCGTCCTTTCTTTCAGATTTCATGGTTGTAGCTTGCAGTTAAGATTTGTTTTTATGGTTGATCGCCATGTTTTATATTTCAGGCGTCTAGAACAATATCTTAATTTTTTTGCCAGTTTTTAAAGATAATGTATCGTCACTTTGCTTCGGAATCAGCTGTTTTTTTTGTGCTACCTTGGCAAATGTAATTATCACATGTCGGTAAATTTGGCATCACAAGAGGAAGCCGTTAGTGTAATGAACATATCTCTCGGCAGATAAGATTGTCTGTAATAACGGACAGTATCAGAGATGTTATATGTATCGCGCGTTCATTCACAAAGGTCTGCTGGCTCGAAACGCTCCGGGAAGGTTGGTACATGTTCTGGTACATGATCACACTATAAAAAGGTTATTGTGTATCTGCTGACTTCATCAGGTAGAACTCTGCGTAACGGCTCATTTTATCGGAAATAATGATGGGAATCCCGGGCGTTGGCGACCGTAAAGGCAAGCATATGACCAACAGGCAACGCCGATAGATATCAGGGCGGCCCCCGGCGTTGCTCGTTCGCGTGGCAGGACAGCTTTAATGTTAACTGTTGATCGTAGCAGCATCTTGCAGTAGCCCTCAAAATTCGGATCCCT
>NW_028234415.1:4186283-4188783 GCF_977035675.1 Penaeus japonicus | reverse complement strand
CGCTTTCCTCCCTGGTGCTTCTTGACACATCGTTGAGTTTAGGGGAGACTTTTTATCGCCTCCGCGCCATGTGAAGTAAGATCGAGACAATGAGAAGGTGACAGGCAGATAAGCGAAGCGAGAGGGAAAGGGAGAGGAAAAAGAAAGTATTGGAGACACGATACTCGCTATGAGAGAAATGACTGCAGTGCAGGATGGGATGGGGATGGGGGGGGGGTATTTTGCATGTCTGGCTATACCTTTTTTCCATTCCCTTTCTCAGTTTCTCTTTGTGTTTGTGTAAGATTGTGAGTGGGTGTGGGTGTGGGTATGGGTATGGGTATGGGTGTGGGTGTGCGTGTGTGTGTGTGTGTGGGTGTGTGTGTGTGGGTGTGTGTGTGTGTGTGTGTGTGTGTGTGTGCGTAAGAGAGAGAGAGAGAGAGAGAGAGAGAGAGAGAGAGAGAGAGAGAGAGAGGCAGATAGACAGACAGACAGACAGACAGACAGACAGACAGACAGACAGAGAACGTTTCCCTTGGCACACCGTTCAAAGAGGAGTTCGAGTCAGCCTTTCAAAGAGGCCTAAGACGTTTGCTGCCTCGCATGCCTGTAATTGGCGGCTCAGCTGGTTTTATATCAGTTGTGGAAGTTGTTACTGTAATTGCAATGGCCGGCTCTGTTATGTGATGACTTTGTCTCTTTGTCATAACAAAAGTTGGAATAGGTTGCCGAGTGTGCCACGTGTTTTTACGGGTATTTTTATTTGCGATAGATTGATTCCTTTCAATTACTGTTATTATTGTTATTATTATTATTATCATTATTATTGCATAGCGGGGTTACCCTAAAATCGTTACTTTTATTAATTTATAAGTGTTGGTTACATGTTCGGATCTTTATTATTTATATTGGTGTTTACCCTCTAATAGGAACTATTTATTTTTTTTCTCTGTCCTCATGGATAGTTTTTATTGGCGATAAAAGCGTCCTCCGTCTCCATTATTAACGAGCTACACCCATATCTCCCAGAGCTTTTAACTTCCTGCAAGAGTCCTAGGCAATTTCCTTCTATTGAAACAGGCTCTACTACCCCCACCTCCCTTCGCATTCTCTCTCTCTCTCTCTCTTTTTCTCTCTCTTTTTTTTTTTCTCTCTCTCTCTCTTTCTCTCTCTCTCTTTTACTCTCACTCTTTCTTTCTCTCTCTCTCTCTCTCTCTCTCTCTCTCTCTCTCTCTCTCTCTCTCTCTCTCTCTCTCTCTCTCTCTCTCTCTCTCTCTCTCTCTCTCTCTCTCTCTCTCTCTCTCTCTCTCTCTCTCTCCTCCTTTCTCTCCATTTCATTTGTTTTTGTATTCACTAATGAGAGGGAGAGAGAGAGACAGAGACAAAGACAGACAGAGAAAGACATTTTTGAGATTTTTGAAAACTCAACCATAGTACCTAAGAAATTGTTGAAGAACATTTCCCAATATGCTGTATCGACTTCATTGAGGCTACGGTAACTATTCGATAAGGTTTTCGACGGATCAAATTTGACTTTAGTAACAATATTCCCCTTTTTACTCTCTCTCTTTTTTTGGGGGGGAGGGAGGGGGGACAGACGGTTGCCCCGCACGTCATGAACCTATTAATGACTTTATGAAACGTCAGGTCTTTGATCGCCTGTTTTACGATGCATCGGCGTCGGCGCGAGCCATTTAGCGGACAAAGTTTCCATTAGAGATTGAGGCGGGTTCAATCAGTGCCATTAAATCTATTGTTTTTTATGATTTTTTTTTCCGGTGAATGTCGGGAGGGGTGATGATGGGAGGAGGGGGAGGGGAGGGGAGGGGAGAGATCGGTCAGATTTTGCGGGACTAAATCCTTTATTTTTATTTCAATCGAAGTCCTGTCAGATTGATTTAGATTGAAAAGAGGACCGATCATCGTGAGTGAAGAGGACCCTTGAGAAAAGAGGAGAGGAGAAAGGACAACTAAGAGAGAGCTTGATTAGAAAAGAAAGGGGGGAGAGGAAAGCTTTATTAGGCGAGCAGGGAAGAACCCAAGGGCTTGGTAAGCAGAAAGAGAAAAGGGACGAAGACAAGACGAGAAGGAAAGGGAGAGGAAGGAAAGTGAACCACAAAAAAAAAAAAAAAAAAAAAAAATGAAAATGAGGAGCGAGGAAAATGGAAGATGCCGAGGTCACAGGACCAAGGGCCAAGGGCGGCGTATCTGGGCGTTGGCCAGCGCAGGTTGAAAGGCAAGGCAGAGATGGAGAAGGGCTTGGTCGTCATCGGGCTGTTTATCCCCCCTTCCACCGCGGGGCAAAACGCTGCAACGGAAGAACGGTTTCCACGGGCAGCGCTCCAATGGGTAACGTTAGGCGAATCCTTTCGGCCGTCCGGATTCGCAAAAGATGGCGCTGTTTCCCGGGTGTGTTGGTCAGGTCCGAACCGATCGAGATGTACTGGAGACTGGGGGGGAGGGGGAAGGGGGAGGGGTAGGGGTAGGGGTAGGGGTAGGGAAGGACTAATCTCAGGCGGAG
>NW_028234415.1:4173783-4176283 GCF_977035675.1 Penaeus japonicus | reverse complement strand
ACCTTGTCTCTTTTGGAACCTCTGCGGTGACACTTTGTTGCTGTCTTCGGATGATCAAAAGAGGGACGTCAGCATGGTTTGAAATCAAAAGTCGAGCTTATGCTAATTACCCAGGTCTATTTTTTTACTCTCATTAAAAAAAAACGGGCAAAACGTACACAAAAACGTTTTGTCACAGGAGGCAGATAACATTGGTTCTCCAGAGAACTTGGGACACCGAACCGCCAAACGTTTGCTGCTTCATTAATTCATGTATATGAACCCACCTGTTGCGTGCGCTGGCATGGATTTGTGGGTCTGGGTCGCCTGGCAAATCTTTCTGCCCATTTATCATGAATATATATACACCTTTTCTTCTGTGGCTCTCTATCTGTCAGACCAAGGGAGATGTAGCCCGCGAGCTACGGGGCTACACCGGGGTTATCATTCAAGACCAGGAGACCCCTGTCCCCCGGACCGACCGCAGACCTGTTTCCGACCATTACAGGCCGGACGACATCCTGCGGGAAGGCTTTATGGACACACTTAGGAGACAGTGAAGACATTAGGACGCGGTCGTTGCGAGGCGAGCAGGGCACTCCGCCTCTGCTGTGAGGGATTGCGTGTGTGGGAGTTTGCTTGTATATCATTCAGATTTGAAAGGTTATTTATTCGTGTTTTTATGCATTTTGTAGTAACGGTAGTTGTAGATATTGTTTACCTATTTGTCTCTTCACGAGGGGTCCGGATTACATGTTCACGTCATCATTACTGTAATCGTTACATTTTTGTTTTGATTTTATATTACAAACATACACGCACATAAACATTCTCTCTCTCTCTCTCTCTCTCTCTCTCTCTCTCTCTCTCTCTCTATATATATATATATATATATATATATATATATATATATATATATATATATATTTATATATATATGCCTTGTATGTCATTATACGTTTCTTATATGTTTACTCATTATCATGATAAGAATATTGAATCTGAAATAAAAAGGTAATAATGCGGGAAAGGGTAGAAACCAAATAAAACCCGCTACTTCTTGTAGCACTGGCGGCTGTCACACCACTCAAGTGTTAGATGGAAGAGTCAAGAGTCTATTGTCCAGCACAAATGCCCTTTACTCAACAGTCTTGCTCTAAAGGGAGAGCAGGTTAGTGCACATAAGATGGAGTGACGGTGGCTGGTAGTGTCTTAGAAATAGCTGCTAGTATCTTGGAGGTGGCTGGTAGCGTCTTAGAAATAGCTGCTAGTATCTTAGAAGTGGCTGGTCGCGTCTTAGAGAAAGGGAAAGGGATATGGAGTTGGATATAGTGTTAGGGGTAGAGGGTGTAGTGGTTGTGATATGGATCTCGCGTGATTTGATAGAGATGGATTGAGGGTCAGGGTGCGTGCGTTGGGTTGGGGCAAGTGCGTTTAAGATTGTATGGTTTGGTAGGAAAAGTTTGATATATCGTTGTCAAGGCAGGTTATGCGGTGTGATGAAATGTTCTTTTGGTTGAATAGTCTCGTTACTTCGTTGTAAACTGTGGTTGTGAATTCTGTACGGGTCAAAAAATCATTATTCTTAAAAAAAAAAATATGTCAAAGAAAAAAAGTAGGGTAAAAAATGCGGCGTGTTCATACTCAGATAGTTACACTGAATGTGTATTAAGAGGCCCGGAGCTTGCCTCTTTCAGATGGGATGAGTTATGTAGTAAAAGATTTGGATACAAAAGGGCAAAGGGAGGTTTTTGTAGGGCTGAATGGGTGCCAGATGTTTTACCGACTGGAAGAACGTTTGTTGTACTGCTGAGGGATGACTTTACAAGAAATTAAGAAAATAGTGGTGCGCGAGTGTGTGTGTGTGTGTCGATGTATGTGTGTGTGTGTGTGTGTGTGTTAGCGAGAGAGTGAGTGAGTGAGTGAGTGAGTGAGTGAGTGAGTGAGAGAGAGAGAGAGAGAGAGAGAGAGAGAGAGAGAGAGAGAGAGAGAGAGAGAGCGCGTGTGCATGTGCGTGTGCGTGTATCTGTGTTTGTTTTAAATCGCTTTTACATATATTTGAATACCTATAAAAATTATAAGCTAGATCGCAAAACAGTAACACAGAAAAAGAAATGCAATGATTGCAATACGAGTGAAACGATCCATTAAACCAAGGGCCAGGAATTATTGCGAAGAGTACACACGTTGAGACGGAGGAGTGGCGGGGAACCGGGAACCCGTGTATGAATAATGAATTAGGATTAAGTGTGAACCCCAGTTAGGTTTTGAGAATCTGTTGAAGGGTCTGATTTTTCGGTGTGTCGAGGTTTTACTCTGTGCTTTTCCTTTTGATGTTGCGCTCTTGTTGTTTTTTTTTCTTTCTTTCTTATTCTTGTATCACGGACTTTCAGGGCTTTGTTGAATTTATTAGCTAAGCTGTTCTGCATGTTGACACAAACACGGTGCTTCAGTGATTTTGAAGGAACATTTGCATATTTGCCCAAAGCCTATAACTCTTGCGTATTTGGATATTTTTCTC
>NW_028234415.1:4161283-4163783 GCF_977035675.1 Penaeus japonicus | reverse complement strand
GTAATTTTTTTTTTCTTCTTTCTTTTTCTTTTCTTTGTGTAAAAAAAAAAAGTGACGAGACCATTTTGTCATTGTGTTATTCACGGGTGTGCATGTGTATTGAATTAGATTTGTGTTTTGTAGACTGTTGAATAAAAAAATGCGTATATGTATAGCTGCCTGTAAGTATGTGCAGATTTTCGCAAAACATTCTTGCGCGAAAACAGGCTATATGTCCTAATTACATAAGCCTATGTAGGCATACATCCCAGTGTTTGCGCTACCACCGCTACTGGAAGTGTAAGATTGTTCATCGCGCTAGTATTCTCGAATAGCACATCAATAAAATATGTTGGAACATTTATATTCGGCGCACGTGAGCGCAGAGAGCAGAATGGAGGTGAGTTACGCGACAGCCCCAGCTCCAATAGCTGTTATCAGTGTGAGAAATCCCGCCGGTTGCTTTAGTAAGCGATAGCATTGTTTTGAGGCCCTGCTCCATATGCCTCCCCTGACACCAGGCGTTTTGACTAGATTGACAATAGAGCTAGTATTAATAGCGTTATGGGAATATGCATACGTGCACGTGTGTGTGTGCGGGGGTGGGGGGTGGGGGTGTTCTCATGGCCACATTTATGAGGATGGATGAATAGGTGGAAATAAGCAATACCGACCATAGGTGGTGCTTTAAATACTTTACATGTTTCCATACAATTAGATAGGGGAATGGTGTTAGTATACGTTTGAGGGCGGGTTTGGAAATAACTTTTGGATGAGGGGGAGGGGGAGGGGGGCGATGGGAAAGGAAATGGGAAGGGAGGAAGAAGAGAGAGGACAGGGGAGAAAAAGGTGAAGGAAGAGGGGAGGGTGCAGGGTAACAAGAGGCGGTGAAAAGGGGAAATGAGGGAAGGGAGGGCGAGGAGCATGGGTAAGGGAAATAAGAGAGGAGAGGGAGGAGGGAGAAGAAAGTAGAAGGATGGAGGGGGGAAAAGGGGCAGTCCCGAAAGAGAAAGGAAAGATGGGTCAGCAGAAATCTAGATCGGTTCTTGAAAGGCTTGATTACGTTTACGGAGAAGAGACCGGGGAGAAGGGGGAGAGGGAGGGGGAAGGGGGCGATTAGTGATACTAGGGTGAAAAGAGGAGGGTGGGAGGGGGTAGGGGAAAGGGGGCAGGAATGTAAAGAGATGGCAGGAATGTAAAGTTGAGAAGGACCATATAAAATAAGATTGGAAGAGAGAAAGAAATAGAAAGAAGAAAGAAGAGGACCAATACTCGATCGGTGGATGAGACATGGGGGTCGAGGACACGGGTCGCCTAATAGAGATGCAGCGGGAGAACAAGGAGACGTGCCCAGAGACTTGGTTAACGACTGTCTATCTCACTTAAAGTTAGGGAACGGGCCTGGGAATTCCCCGTGGGGAGCGAGCTTACTGTGTCCGTCGGGCGAAAGGGCTCACGGCCAGTCGCGCTTCGGGAACGACTTCTCTCTCTCGTGCCTGTCTCCGGCGGCGCCACTGCTTAAGGTCGCCTGTCAGTCGGCGCTGTCTGTCTGTCGGGTCGTATGTCGGTCTCGGCGGCACCATGTACTCCTGTGTGCATCTGTTCATGTGCACACACAATCGCACACTCACTCACGCTTCTCCCCTTCCCCTCTCTGTCTATCTGTCTGTCTTTTGTCCCTTCCTCCCTCCCTCTCCCTTCTTCACTCTCTCTCTCTCTCCCCGTTCCCTTCCCTTCCTCCGCCTCCCTCAATCCACCCATCCGTCAGCGCGTCTGCGCCCTCCGTCAACCCCCACCCCCACCCCCACCCCTCCAGCCCGAGGCGCTCATATCACCCGCCACGTTAAGTGTCACGTCAAGCACGAGACCGCCATCCCCTCCCGCCGTCATCCCAATTGCCTTCCTTCCCAATCGTCTCGGTAAATGGGCACGCACACGCCTTTTTCGAGCGTATTTTAGATTTGGGAATAACGGAAAACAAGAATAAAAAGGAGAACGTGGAAAAATGATAATAGATTAAAAGATTTTCGGTTGGTTGACTTTGGTTGTCTTGTGGCTTTTTGTTTGATGTTCTTTTTTCAGTTTTTTTGCTTCGGGGCTGTTATGTTTTTGCGTTTCGCGTCTCGATTTCGTCTTTTTTTGTTGTTTTTATTTGGGTTTCGAAAGATTTTTTATGTGTGTGTGTGTTTCTCGAAGTTTTTTTTTTTAATTGCTTTTATTTGTCCTTTTGATTTATCCGGCCGCGTTATTATCCGGACCAAGAGACACACGAACAACGAACTTCTATACCACGACCAATCGTACGAGAGGAACAGACACTGGGTACAGCCTGGGTGGGAACATGCCACGAGAACGCATCTGTGGCGCTCTCTGGCGGCACTGTGGCTCCGGCAGGCACTTGAGGGACATGGGCGTATGTTTAGAAAAGGGATGGATGGGAAGGGGCAGGGGCAGGGGGTGGGCGTAGGAAGGATTGGATTTGTTGAAAAGGATGAAAGAAAGGGAAGGAGAATTGAAAGAA
>NW_028234415.1:4143783-4156283 GCF_977035675.1 Penaeus japonicus | reverse complement strand
CTTCCTTCCTCCCTAGCAACCCCTCCCCCCTCCTCCTCCTCTTCCTCTTCCCTAGCATCCCCTCCCCCCTACCCTTCCTCCTCCTCCTCCTTCCTCCCTAGCAACCCCTCCCCCCTCCTCCTTCCTCTTCCTCCCTAGCATCCCCTCCCCCTTCCTCTTTCCTCCCTAGCAACCCTTCCCCCCTCCTCCTTCCTCTTCTTCCCTAGCAACCCCTCCCCCCTCCCCCTTCCTCCTCCTCCTCCTCTTCCCTAGCATCCCCTCCCCCCTACTCCTCCTCCTCCTCCTTCCTCCCTAGCAACCCCTCCCCCCTCCTCCTTCCTCTTCCTCCCTAGCATCCCCTCCCCCTTCCTCTTTCCTCCCTAGCAACCTCTCCCCCTCCTCCATGCCCCCCCCCCCCTCCCCTTCCATCTGAAGGAGGACGCGCGACGCCTGGGAGGGACTAATACCTTAAGTAATGGCCACGGGCTCATCTAGATAGATTACTGTTTTGCACCTCCGCCTCTTCCTCCGTCCTTTTCCTTTTTCCTCTTCTTTTTCCGTCTTCTACTTTCTCTTTCTCTTTCTCTTCCTTTTTTTCCTCTTCTCTTCATCCTCTCCCTCCTCCCACTTCTTCTCTTTTCCTCCTTTTATTCGCCTTCCTTCTCCAACGCCTCCTCTTCTTCTCATTATTGTTTTCTTCCTCTTCCTCCTTCTTCTTTACCTCTTTATCTTCCTCCTGACTGTCAGGAGGAGAACCGAGTGGTGCTGACGAGATTGATACGAAGGA
Organism: Penaeus japonicus; assembly: GCF_977035675.1. Lineage (NCBI taxonomy): Eukaryota > Metazoa > Arthropoda > Malacostraca > Decapoda > Penaeidae > Penaeus > Penaeus japonicus. The sequence continues at coordinate 4,155,517 of NW_028234415.1, read as the reverse complement.
TTTTTTTTGGGGGGGAGAGAGAGAGAGGGAGGGAGAGAGAAAGAGACGAATAGAGAGTGAGAGAGTAAGAGATGGAGAGAGAAAAAGAGAGTGAGTGAGTGAGTGTTTTTGATTTTGATTTTGATAAGTTTATTCATAGTGAGTGTGAGAGAGAGAGGGAGGGTGAAGGAGGGAGAGGGAGAAGGGAAGAAAGATGTTAAGAATTATAAGCACTCCAGCATATACGTCTATTATTATAATCATTATTATTTTTTTACCATTTTTATATTTATATATTATCTATATGTACTTATCTATTTGTATATATATTTATTTACTTACTTCATGCTTTACGGGGGTGGGGGAGTGGGCAGCTTCAAGTGTTGCTTACACACCTTTTTTGCCTTCTTTCGAAATCAACATAAATGCATGAATTATTTATCAAGGGCATTTCTTCGCCAACTGACACGGCTTATCTTTTATCATCTTTTATCTTATCTTTTATCAGAGATCTTGATACAAGATCTCTGTTCATGTCAGAACCTCGGCAAAAGTCATGTTCTCTTTGTTCTCTTAGTCTCCTTCATTTGGATATATTTCCCTTCACTCATTCACTCTTTTCATGGATCTATTTTGTATTGGATTCGGGGTACTTTTGGTTATTGTTCATTCGTACAGTTAGAGATATAAATGAATGAATCCGTTATATATGCTGAAGCACGCCTAATCAAGTTTTTGTTTGTACTATTATTTTCTTGATTAAAAGGTTGTATATCAAGCTGAGTTTTATTTTTTTTCACGTTCCTCGTTTTCCTCTCATTACTTTGGATTATATGAGGATGTATTAGTATGTGCTTGCGTGATTGAGAATGAAAGGGAAAAGAGAGATAGACAGAAGAGAGAGAGAGAGAGAGAGAGAGAGAGAGAGAGAGAGAGAGAGAGAGAGAGAGAGAGAGAGAGAGAGAGGAAAATGGAGGGGGCAGGGGGGATTTTAGAGAGAATGAGATATATATATAGATAGAGATAAAGTTTGAGACACAGACAGAAACCCGAACGCCCACGCCCACATTTCTGGCCAGACACACGGCGTACCAGTTGGCTTCCCTCAGGTCATATTGTCGGTAATGCTGTTATATGGAGTTGCCTGCACAGGGAGCCTAGTTATGGTGCTGTTGAGGGTGGTGCGTGATGATGATGATGATGGTGAGTGATGGTGTATTGTTGCTGTTGCCGTTATTTTTTCAGCGTTGATTGCTTAGATTGTAGGGAAGAATCAGCCCCTAAAATTGGATTAATAGAAATCGTTCACGAATTTTGAATTATTCGAGTTTCCAAAAGCTTTTATTTTTTTTCTCTCTACCTTCGTTTTTTCCCTTTTTCCCCTATGTCAAATCGTATACGAGTTTAATCTCGAATGCTAGTTTTATATTAGACAGCTCTGTTTATCATTATAAATCATGGAGTAATCATAAAAAAAAAAAAAATGTAAAACGATTTTGTCCTGCCGGCGACGACGCTGACACGCCGGCTATAATGCATCACACCGGAAACGGCTGGTAGGACGGCGATGATAAGCGTGATGAAAAATTACGTTTACACTCTTCACATTTGCGTTCCGCTGACGGTCTTCGTCTCTCCTTTTTTTATCTCTCTCTCTCTCTCTTTGTTGCTTCTCATTCACTCTCTCTCTCTTTGTTGCTTCTCATTCACTCTCTCTCTCTTTGTTGCTTCTCATTCACTCTCTCTCTTTCTGTCTCTTTCTTTCTTTTGTTCTTGCTCTTATTTCTCTTTTTCTTTTTTCTTTTGTCTTTCTCTTTCTCTATTTTCCCTGATTTATCACTTTCTGTCTCTTTCTTTCTCTCTTTTTTCTCTTTCTCATTTTTCCTTCTTTCTCATTTCTCTCTTTCTCTCCTCTCTCTCTCTCTCTCTCCTCTCTCTCTCTCTCTCTCTCTCTCTCTCTCTCTCTCTCTCTCTCTCTCTCTCTCTCTCTCTTCCCTCTCTCTCTCTCTCTCCCCTCTCCCCCCTCTCCTCTCCTCTCTCTCTCTCTCTCTCTCTCCTCTCTCTCTCTCTCTCCTCTCTCTCTCTCTCTCTCTCTCTCTCTCTCTCTCTCTCTCTCTCTCTCTCTCTCTCTCTCTCTCTCTCTCTCTATCCCTCTCCCTCTTTCTCTCCCTCTCCCTCCCCTTCCCCCTCCCTCCCCCTCCCTTCCTATACTAACTTTTACCTAGCCAGCCCCCCTTTCCCTCGGCCTATCCTTCCCCCTATTTCCCTAACCCTTACCATTTACTATTTCATAAGAAAGATCGTTTGTGGCAAAAAAATACAAAATGCAATCTACCTTAATGATCCATTAATCATTTCAAAGGCAAGCCTCTTTGTCAAGGTCGCTCTCTCTCTCTCTCTCTCTCTCTCTCTCTCTCTCTCTCTCTCTCTCTCTCTCTCTCTCTCTCTCTCTCTCTCTCTCTCTCTCTCTCCTCTCTCTCTCTCTCTCTCTCTCTCCTCTCTCTCTCTCTCTCTCTCTCCTCTCTCTCTTCTCTTCTCTCTCTCTCCTCTTTCTTTCTCTCTCTCTCTCTCTCTCTCTCTCTCTCTCTCTCTCTCTCTCTCTCTCTCTCTCTCTCTCTCTCTCTCTCTCTCTCTCTCTCTCTCTCTCTCTCTCTCTCTCTCTCCTTGTCCTCTCTCTCTTTCTCCTCTCTCCTCTTTTCTCTCTTCCCTCTCTCTCTCCCCTCCCCTTTCTCCCTCCCTCCCTCCCTCCCTCCTTCCCTCCCTCCCATTCCGCGTTTCCATCTTCCTCATTCTCGTCGCCATTGCCATCCTATTGCCATTCTCGCACGCACGCTGCCATTGACTCACTCCGTCACTCTTTCCTTCTCCTGTCCCCTCATTTTCCCCTCATTTTCCCCTCATTTTCCCCTTCCTCTCAGCGGTCCCGTATGCAGATACATCTACATATGACTTGTCTTTTATCAGTGGAATTTGGGAATCGTCTCACCTCTTTTATTCTGGATGTGCTTGTTTTTTTTTGGGGGGGGGGGCTCAGGTTTTTTGTCCAAGGGGGGGTGAGGGGTGGGGGTGCTTATTTATAATCATCATTATTTTTATATGACTTGTATTATCTGCACAAGCAGTAAAGATAATCGAGTTGACAGTTATAGTGGTTCCATTATAGCTTGATATTTCTCATTCTCATCTATTGCTTTGTGTTTTATTTACAGTTATTACCATGGTATCGTAAAATTTCGCTAGCACGTCTATCGTTTTCGGGATTGTTTACATTTGCCGTGGTAGCTTCATATTTCACATGGATATTTATTGGTATCTACTATTTGTCACATTACATCTACGGACTTCTCTATCGTATGTTTTTTGTCATGTTATTTTCATGTACCTTCATGTACCATCACTGTACATATCCACACCGATTGATTTCTTTGCGTACCTCGATCGTCCGGACGTGCGGTTACGGTCACCAGTCCCGGCGGGTAATGTTGCGGTTTGCGTTGATACTGGCGGTTGTAGTCCTATAACTTGAGTGTGTGTTTATACATAACCTCTGTTGTAGGTAAGAGGCCGATGGTTGTGCTTTGTTGCGGTGTTTGCGTGGCATTTGTTTGCCTGGCTTCCTTGTTTTGTTTTGATCCTTGCTTCATTGTTTATTCAACCTTTCCTTGTTCCTACTCTTGCATGCACTCGCCCTCTCTTTCTCTCTCTTCTCTTCTCTTCTGTTCCTTTGTCCCCCCCGTCTGCTTTTCTCCGTCCCCCACACTCTCTCCCCTCTCTCAAACCTTTTGGATCTCGTTTCATTTTTTTTCTCTCCCTCTCATTCTCTCGCCTCTCCTGTCGCTTCTCTTTTTATCTTCCTCCTCTCTTTGGCTCCCACTCTCCGCCCTCCGTCCTTTCTATCGCCTCGCCTTGGATGGCTCTTTGTCTTCATGTTTACAGCGAAGAGGAAGCGAAAGCTAAATAATGTTGTCCTGCAGAGTGTTTCGCGGGTCATTGAGGAATGTTGAATGAGAGAGAGAGAGAGAGAGAGAGAGAGAGAGAGAGTAATACCTAATGATAGTGACAGAGGAACAGGAAGTGATTAAAAGCTAGTTTATGTATTTGTGTATTTACGAACGTGCGCCTGTCTGTCTGTGTGTGGTACGTGCGTGTGTGTGTGTGTGTGTAAGTGCAAGTGCGTATGAGTGAGCCTGAGAACCCGTGAAAGTGTTAGCAAGCCTTTCCTTTCTTCCGTAGCCGGCGCCCTTACAACCTTCAGTCTTCCCCTCTTTTCCTTTCTTTAACCCCCCCTCCCCCAGTCCCTGCCTCCTATGCCCTACGTCTCTCCTCTCCTTCTCCCCCAGCTCTCTCTCCCCGTCTCCCCTTCACCCTTACTTCCTTTCCAGGTCTCCCACTCCCCCGTCTCCGCCAGATCTTGTCTGAAGATCTCCCCCCCCCTCCCCCCCCCCTGCTACTGCTACCAGTCTCTCTTCCTCTCCCCTTCCTGGTCTCTTTCAACCTCCGTTTCATTCGCTCCTTTTCTCCAGGTCTCCTCCTCTCCCCAAGTCTTCCTGTCCCGGTTCCTGGTCCGCCTGGTGCCTCACCCATTCCTCCCAGTTCTTGCCTCCACTTCGATCCCTCTCCACTTCTCCCTTTCTCCTCCTCTCCCCCTATCCCTGCCCTCCTTTCTTCCCCTTTCCCCGTCTCCCCTTGTCCACTTCTAGGCCCCGTCCCCTCCTGTCCCTGTCTCCACGTCTTCTCTACCCCCCCCCCCCTCTCCCTCTTTCCATCTCCCCACCTCGCCCCATCTCTTGCCACTTCTTGTCCCCCCCTATTTCTGGCCCTTTATCCCTTCTTTCCTCTCACCCTCTCCCCTCGCTCTGTCCCTTTCCTGTCTCCCCTCCTTCCTTTCTCCCCTTTTCCCCTCCCCCTCCCCCTCCCCCTTTCCCCTTTCCCCTCTCCCCTTCCCGGTCCACTTCGAAGCCACTCATGTTTCCGTACTTCATATCGTGTTTGTTCCCCGGGGTCGCCGTCGTGGCCATTTAGGAAGAGAGGAGGACAGACTCTTAAGTGGTGCGAGGAGAGGAGAGGAGGAGAGGGAGGGGGGTTAGGGAGAAGAAGAGCACAGGAAGTAGGAAGATGAAGAGGGCGAGGGAGAGGAGCACAGGAAGTAGGAAGATGAAGAGGGCGAGGGAGAGGAGCACAGGAAGTAGGAAGATGTGGAGCACGGGAAGTGGGAGGTTTTAAGGCGAAAGGAAGAGGTAAGTTGCGAGGAGTAAAGGAAGTTGGGGGAGGGAGTGAGGGAAAGAGGAAGAGAGGTAAAGAGAAAGAGGGCGGGAAAAAGAGGAAGAGAGAGAGAAGGGGGAGAGGGCAGAGAGAGAGAAGGGGGGGAGGGCAGAGAGAGAGAGAAGGGGAAGAGGGCAGAGAGAGAGAAGGGGGGGGAGGGCAGAGAGAGAGAAGGGGGGGAGGGCAGAGAGAGAGAAGGGGAAGAGGGCAGAGAGAGAGAAGGGGAAGAGGGTAGAGAGAGAGAAGGGGGAGAGGGTAGAGAGAGAGAAGAGAAGAGAGAGAAAGAGAGAGAGAAGAGAAGAGAGAGAAAGAGAGAGAGAAAGAGGGAGGGGGTTAGGGGGAGGGAATGCGGGGGTGTCAAGAGCTTAGAGTCTCACATGTAAAGAGGAAGACCTTGGGGGAACAGCGGGGCGATGAGATGAAGAGGAGATGAATTCACTCAATCTGGACAAGAGATGGAAAGGTAGGAGGAAGGGGAATAAAAGAAGAGATTGAAATGGAAGAAAGGAGATACGGAAACTGGGGTCATGGGCTTCCGATGGAGAATATCTAGTTTGGGCAATTATTAATGGAGAGAGAGAAGTATAGATGAAGAGGGAGAGATAGATAGATAGAGAGAGAGAGAGAGAGAGAGAGAGAGAGAGAGAGAGAGAGAGAGAGAGAGAGAGAGAAAGAGAGAGAGAGAGCACAACTGGACTTACTCCGCCATGGATATTGATTGAGATGAATATCTCATCGTGACGACAAAAGGAGAAAGTTGAAATGCGGAAGGAGAAAGACCGGCAAAGGAGAAATTACATGAGGTGTAAAATATTGAAAGCGTTCGGAAAAGTCATTATTTCCAGATGTGAGATAGGATTGCGGACTAAAGAAAGGGGCTTGATTATGGGAACTATGCCAGCTTGGAGAGACGTTGCAAGGGCTCTGGTCCCCCCCACCCCACCCCCCTCACCCGAGTTGAGGGCAATTTTCACTTCGATACTCTGTGATGGAGGTCGAGTTCGCAGTTCGCAAGGGAGCGCGAACTTTTAATTTTCCTTCTCCAGGAGCTAACTCGGCGAAGGCGTGCACCGTCGGTCTCTCTCTCTCTCGCGCAGGCAGGCCTTTTCACCAGACTCATTTTTGGTTCGAATAATGACTCAAGTCGGTTATCAGGTTTGTTTACGCTGTGAGGCGAGATAGGCAATATCCTCTGTTAACTCGGGGGAGCGAAGGTAAGTGGAAAGGGGTGGGCGCGAGCGGAGGAGCGGAGGAGAGAGGGCAGGGAACCTACGGGCTCATCAGGAGTGGCGGAACTCGGATGTGCTGTTATGTCCTCGCACGCGCTGCTGAGTGTGTCTGTGTGTGTGTGTCTGCGTGTGTATCTGTCTGTTTGTCACTGTGTCTGCGTGTGTATCTGTCTGTTTGTCACTGTGTCTGCGTGTGTATCTGGCTGTTTGTCACTGTGTCTGCGTGTGTATCTGTCTGTTTGTCACTGTGTCTGCGTGTGTATCTGTCTGTTTGTCACTGTGTCTGCGTGTGTATCTGTCTGTTTGTCACTGTGTCTGCGTGTGTATCTGTCTGTTTGTCACTGTGTCTGCGTGTGTATCTGTCTGTTTGTCACTGTGTCTGCGTGTGTATCTGTCTGTTTGTCACTGTGTCTGCGTGTGTATCTGTCTGTTTGTCACTGTGTCTGCGTGTGTATCTGTCTGTTTGTCACTGTGTCTGCGTGTGTATCTGTCTGTTTGTCACTGTGTCTGCGTGTGTATCTGTCTGTTTGTCACTGTGTCTGCGTGTGTATCTGTCTGTTTGTCACTGTGTCTTCGTGCGTCTCTGTGTGTGTTTGTGAGTGTTCATTCGGGAAAGTAAGTGTGGCGGGGAGTATTAAACACCATTATACTCTATGGATGTAAAGATAATGATATGTACACCGTAGATAAAACCGAGACACTTCCATGCAAGCAAGACCCAAAGAAGCCTTGAACAAAGAGCGCACATAACCCTATTGTCCCCCATAACCGCCCTGCACAACGTAACACGCATCTCCCTATTCTTTACACCAATGCTCTTTCTTATCACGACACTGACTTTCCGTCTGCTATTCTGCCTCGCGCTTCTCCTCTCACTCCCCTCGCCCCCTCACCCTCTCACCCTCTCCTCTACCCGTTATGTTTGTTCCCCTCACTCCCCCCCACTCCCCTAACCCTGCTCCCCGTTATGTACGTTCCCCTCAGTGCTCCCAAACATCACCCTTCCCCCCCCCCCCCCTTTCCATCTCCTCTCCCGCCTCCTTCTCCCCCTTTCCACGCGTGTTCTCCTCACTACCCTTGAATACTGGTCTTCATTGCCTTCTCCCCTCCCCCGTCTCCCCTCTCCCGCCCCTCCTTTCCCCTCGTCTCTAACTACCCTTATGTGCTGGCGTCTCCGCCTCGAACCGCTTCCCTTCCATAGAGTCTCTTATTCGTTGTCTCGTTAGCTCCCCCTGCCGCTTCCCCTCCCTTCTCCTTCGACTTTTTTCCACTTCTCCATGTTTTTTTTCTTCATCTATTCTCCACCCCCTTCATCTTCCTACTCTTCTTCCAACTGCTCCTCCTCTTATTCCTCTTCCTCCTCCTTCTCCACTTATTCCTCTTCCTCCTCCTCCTCCTCCTCCTCCTCCTCCTCCTCCTCCTCCTCCACCACTTCATCTACTTTTTCTTCTTCCTCCTCCACTTCATCTACTTTTTCTTCTTCCTCCTCCTCCACTTCCTCTACTTTTTCCTCCATCTCCTCCTCCTCATCATCATCATCATCATCATCATCATTCCTCTCTCCCTCTCTCTCTCTCTCTCTCTCTCCTCTTGATCCTTTCTTCCCATTGTCTCTCTTATTTCCCTCCTGCTTTAGCTTTCTGCATCTTCTCAATTTCATGTGTGAGTATTTATTATTCTCTTGTCTATCCGTTTGACAGATTATTTTCAAAGCAATTCACTGCGAGAGAAGGAAAATGATGTAATTAGAGACATTTCTTTTGTTTTCGAAAGAACAAAAGACCGTTATGGCAATCAGCTGATCAACATCTGAGTCACTCCCGTAGCATTATCTCCAAGGAATTTTCCATCCCTAAGATATGGCTGACATACATCTTGGGGGAGCCTTTATCTTGCCAGCTCTGATGTTAAGACTGCCATTAGAGAAGCTTTGTGTCTACCTTTTCTCATTTTTCTGATGACACACATACACGCATGTATATATACGGGTATTCATATATGTATATATATTTGTGGATATATATATAAGTTTGTTGTCGTGTGTGAGCCTATTGAGCATATAGTGTGTGTGTATATATATAATATATATATATATATATATATATATATTTATATTTATATATATATATATATATATATATATATATATATATATATATATATATATATATATATATATATATATATATATATATATATATTTGACAGACAAGTAAGGAGAGACAGAGACAAACACAGACACGCAGAGAGAATAGAGAAGTTCTGATCTCCCTTTTGTGTTTAGTCCCATTTATCAATATTCTCTCTTTCTCTTTCTCTTTCTCTTTCTCTTTCTCTCTCTCTCTCTCTCCCTCTCTCTCTCTCTCTCTCTCTCTCTCTCTCTCTCTCTCTCTCTCTCTCTCTCTCTCCTCTCTCTCTCTCTCTCTCCTCTCTCTCTCTCTCTCCTCTCTCTCTCTCTCTCTCTCTCTCTCTCTCTCTCTCTCTCTCTCTCTCTCTCTCTCTCTCTCTCTCTCTCTCTCTCTCTCTCTCTCTCTCTCTCTCTCTCTCTCTCTCTCTCTCGCACACACACACAAGTAATATTACTGATAGCACCGTTTTTACTTTTCATTTTTTTATTCTAAAAGCTTTTACTAAAGTGTAATCAAATGGTTGCAATTATAAAACTTTTATATTTTCCCAACATTATTATCGCGGTCCGTCAAAACTTTACTCATTACAATCATTATCAGATTTCAAGTATACTACGGCTTATGTATGTGCCCCATTGCCCACACCGCGAGCACGCAATTTATCCATAAATCATGGGGTGTCAGTACTGGACCTGATTAGATGGACTTCTTAGGCTCCATGGCTCTGGTTTTGGCCGCACCTGCTTCTTCCTCGCTCGTTTTTACGTCCCGGTCTTGTTGCCTAAGCTAAGAGGATGTGGTCTTACCTGCTAGTTTAATGGATGGTTTCTTGGTCTGTCGACAGAAAAAAAAAAACGTGAAATGGTTAAGATGGATCGTGACGGAAATTTATGGGTTGATTGGCAATGGCCCAGGGATTAGGTGATTCGATTTTGGTGCTGAAATAGGTCTGCTTGCCCGATCTTAGGATCAAACTGAAGAAAAATGTGATTATATAGAGACTAAATTTCTTTTCATAAGTTGTGGTAGACACGTGTTGTGAAGGTAGGTTTTGAGGCAGTGGCGGAGGTTGCACTCGTATATTTTTCATATACATTGTTTGAATTACCTTTTATGAATGGTATTAAACTCGATGGGAAGGATGGGACATAAATTTGCTTACTATTATTTTACTGGATATCATTTAGAGTGCCAAAGCGGTTATATTTGCTATACACTGCTACTATGTTATTGCAATAAATAAAGTTTCCATCACTGCTTGATAACGCTTTTTACAGCGGTAACTTTATCCTTATTGTTCTACCTACATCCAAGTACTGATGCTTCAGCCGGAGGACATCTCACTACTCGCTATTTTACTACCATTGTGCCTTCATCGCCATTTTATAGTCCGCATTCTGCGCGTTTTACGCCCCGTGCCAGATCGGCAGCGGCGCTCCCAGATGCTGTTATTGGGCCGCAATTACGTTCTTTTACATAACCCGACACCCGGTTCTTGATGCCGCGAATGACGAAGCCGAGGGACGAAAGTAATTTTTCCGAATCTCTTGTGAAACCGAGCGAAGCCAAGCGGAGGAACGACGACAAACGAACCTTCCCTCCAGTCCGCGTGCGATGACGGAGAGCCATTAAATACAAAGTCCATTATGAGAGCGGGTCGTGACCTCGCCGCCACTGACTGATGGAGATGAATTCAGCCGAGAGGAGGACTTGGTTCCGGCGGCCGAAGGACAGGAAGCGGCGTTTCTTCCTGTGCACAAAGGGCCTCATGATATTGCTTCCTGTGGCGGGGAGGCGGGACTTGTTATCAGTTAACAACCTTCGACACGGGGTCTTCCGGGTGACTTAGCGAGAAGATGGTGCAGGAATGAAGGCGGAGAGTGTCGGGAAGTAGGGGTGAAATGAGTTGGTATTACGTAATCCTGTATTAAAATCGGTTATCATCATCGCCTTTTTTTAAATTATTATATCTCCTCGGGCATTAACCCGCCCTTTTCATTTCTACGTGTATTTTTTGATATGTTATAGAAGAGATCAGTGATTCAGGGTAACTAGATTTTGGAATGATATTAACGGGAGATTTTTTTTTCTTTTTTATGAATTCAAATGACTTTGAGAAATGAAAGCGACAGGGAGACAAATTAGATGGAGTAATGAAAATGACCAAACCCTTTGATGTGTAATTTCAATGTGAACTTGGAGCTTAACCCAGAAATTGTTTTAGTAAGGGACGCATTCTTGCTGTTGGCTTTTAGGACGCATATTATAATTGTTGAAGTTGCCTTTTTTCATTTATTAATATCATTATTTTATATAAAGGATAGGATCTTTGCTTAAAACACGGGAAGCAGACTGGGGGAAAAAATCCAAGCACCATCAAAAAGTTTCTTTGCTTAATAATAAGTCTGATAAAGTCGCTCTAATGAAGTCATACAGTGCCTTTGGAAACCTTTACTTTTTACTTTTTACTTATTTGTTTGATGCTGCAATCACAAACCTCTCTGGAGGGAACTCCCTTAATATTAATGAGTTTACAGATGTGGACGAAAACCCGTTCTTTGTTGGGTGTTTGATCTGTCGTTGGTTGATTGATCCTTTTACGCACGCGCGCGCACACGCACACGCACACGTACATGTGCATACACACACACGCACACACGCACACACACACACACACACACTCACTCACTCACTTACTCACTCTCACAAACACTCACTCACTCTCACACACACTCACTCACACACACACACACACACACACACACACACACACACACACACACACACACACACACACACACACACACACTCACTCACTCACTCACTCACTCACTCACTCACTCACTCACTCACTCACACACACACACACACACACACACACACACACACACACACACACACACACACACACACACACACACACACACACACACACACTCACTCACTCACTCACTCACTCACTCACTCACACACACACACACACACACACACACACACACACACACACACACACACACACACACACACACGATCTTTCATCCGGGGCTCCAGCAGATAAAGCCTCCTGTTCTAAAGCTCCCTTCAGCCGGGCCGGCCCTTTCCCTGGACACCGGCACTGTGGCTGCGTGAATATTG
>NW_028234415.1:4118783-4138783 GCF_977035675.1 Penaeus japonicus | reverse complement strand
TGCTGGCATCCATCGGTGCTGACATCAATTGGTGCTGACATCCATCGGTGCTGACATCCATCGGTGCTGACATCAATTGGTGCTGACATCCATCGGTGCTGACATCCATCGGTGCTGACATCCATCGGTGCTGACATCCATTGGTGCTGACATCCATTGGTGCTGACATCCATCGGTGCTGACATCCATCGGTGCTGACATCCATCGGTGCTGACATCCATCGGTGCTGACATCCATCGGTGCTGACATCCATCGGTGCTGACATCCATTGGTGCTGACATCCATTGGTGCTGACATCCATCGGTGCTGACATCCATCGGTGCTGACATCCATCGGTGCTGACATCCATTGGTGCTGACTTCCATTGGTGCTGACATCCATCGGTGCTGACATCAATTGGTGCTGACATCCATCGGTGCTGACATCAATTGGTGCTGACATCCATCGGTGCTGACATCCATCGGTGCTGACATCCATTGGTGCTGACATCCATTGGTGCTGACATCCATCGGTGCTGACATCCATTGGTGCTGACATCCATCGGTGCCATCGTGGGTCTTGTGCTTTGGCGTCCGGATCGGCGAGGCGAGGGCTTCCCTTTGCGCGATGTGTTTAATCATGTCGTTGTCTACGCTTTCGTTATCTCGCGCGCCGCTTCTTCCTCTCTTTCTCTTTTTCTGTGTCTTGTCTATTTTTCGCCTTTTCTCTTTCTTTCTTTTTTCTCCTCTCTCTCTCTATTTCTCTCTATCTATCTATCTATCTATCTATCTATCTATCTATCCATCCCTACATTTCCATCTCCCTGTCCCTCCCCTCACTCCTCTCTTCCTCCTTCCCTCCTTCTCTCTCCTCCTTTCCTCCTTCCCTCTCTCTCCTTCCCTCCCTCTCTCTCCTTCCCTCCCTTTCTCTCCTCCTTTCCTCCCTCCCTCTCCTCCTTTCCTCCCTCCCTCTCCTCCTTTCCTCCCTTTCTCTCCTCCTTTCCTCCCTCCCTCTCTCTCCTCCTTTCCTCCCTTCCTCTCTCCTTCCTCTCCTCCCTCCCTCTCCTCCCATCCCCCCTTCCCCTTTTATTACAAAGGATGGTACTAATACCTCCAGCGAGGAACATATCCGCTGCGTTTTAGAGGAGGGGGGAAGGCGGGGGTGTATGGGGTGGGGAGTGGGGATCGGGGGGGGGGAGGGGTAAAGAAGAAAGTACGCAAGGAGATTAATGACGATCGTATCGGCGATAAGAATTAGGCGGACTTTCAGAGGGTATCCTATTAAATAAATGTCACCCCCGCTTGATTTATCACGTCGCTGTGGGCGTAAGATAATGTTCCTCATGTTGGGTCACGATGCGCGGGCGTGGGTGGGGGTGCGGGTGCGGGTGCGGGTGGGTATCGATATGTGTGTGTGTGTATGCTTGTCTTGGCTTGGAGGTGGTATGGGCGGGTAGTTGTGGGCATGGGTTAGTGTGCGGGTAGGCTGGTTTGGGGGTATGGCTGTGTGTGTATGTATGTCTGTGTGTCCGGGTCTGTTATTGTTTATGTTAGTATATATATATATATATATATATATATATATATATATATATATATTATATATATAATATATATATATATATTATATATATATATATATATATATATATATATATATAGATGTGTGTGTATGTATGTATGTATGTATATATGTATGTATATATGTATACATACGTGTGTTTTATACACATTCATTTTTATAAAAAAATAGACAAGATAAAACAATCCCGTGGAAATCACACTTCAACTGTTCATCGCAAAGTTAATTCCTCTTTCAAAGAAGAGAGGAGAGAACGGGCGCTACAAGGAGAAGCCGATGACTGCGCTGAGCGGCGAAATGGGCGTGGAGAGAGTGGCTCATTGCTTATGGAATGGGCGTGAAGGGAGGCAGGGTCATTCTCAGTAGTGGGCGGCCGCAGGAGTGGGTTTTGGATGGGACTTGTTGGGGAGTTGGGATGAGGATGATTAGTGCCGATGGGGCGGCGGGGATGGCGTTCGATGGCAGGGGAGGGGGGGGGAGGTAGGTAGGCCAGCAGGAGGACGGGGGGGGGGGGGCGAGGAGAGGGGAGGAGGGAGGGAGGGAGGGAAAGCAGAAGATAGACTCACAGGCAGGGAAACAGACAAACACGCAGATGGAGAGAGAAAGAGACAGATAAAGAAGGGGACATACATTGCAACAGACAGACAGAAAGACAACATACAGATGAAGAGAGAGAATAACAGAAGGAGAGAGAGAGAGAGAGACAAAGGCAGAGAGAGAGAGAGAGAGAGAGAGAGAGAGAGAGAGAGAGAGAGAGAGAGAGAGAGAGAGAGAGAGAGAGAGAGAGAGAGAGAGAGAGAGAGGTTGGCGGATAGGTGACAAGACGGCTTTACCTCTCCCCCCCTCCCCCCCTCCCCGCCTCCGCCGCCCCACACTAATATCATTACAGAGTCGTCTTCTCTCCGCTTTAAGATGGGTTAGCATATTCATGAGGCGATTACAAGTTAGTATGAATATTTCTAGACTCTTCGTTTCTTTTTTCCAAGCCCTCATTATGGTTGTGGGTTGATCGCAGTTATCCTTCCGAGGTTGGGCGGGCGGGCGGGCGGGTGGGCGGGTATGGGGGTGGAGGAGATCGGTGAATATTGGAGGGGGGACTGGCTTGATTTAATTGGGATAGTGAGGAAAGATAAATAGATGAGTGGAATGAAAGAATGAATGAGGATCGAGGGAGGTAAATTAGACTGTAAATATGTAAAAGGAAATGTTTGTTTACCTTCCTATTTATTATTATTCGTTTATCAGATACGTAATCTGTTAATTTTCCAAATATTATGTTTATTCATTGCGGATGGGTACTATTACCTTAATTCACTACGAGATTGCAATCAACAAATTTGTTTATGAAAGGGACACGGACATACATATTTATAACTCTTGGTTGCTACACCTAATAATTTAGCATCACCCGTTCAGAGTTATATTGGTTGATTATTTGAGTTATCTTTTAAGATGTAATTAAACACACACACACACACACACACACACACACACACACACACACACACACACACACACACACACACACACAAGTACATTTATACATATGTACACAGTCAGTCAAAGTTACAATTACAAGCACACACATACACACACAGTCCATCACAATTGCAAACACCTGTCTGCTTGTTAGCATGCAAAATCAAGGATTCTGTCTTGTGTCTCCATGAGCGAGTGCAGGTTTAATGGAGGAGGAGGGGGGAAGGGGGGAGGAGGAGGAGGAGAGGGGGGAGGAGGAGGAGGAGGAGAGGGGAAGAGGAGGAGGATAGGAGGAGGATAGGAGGGAGGGAGGAGGAGGAGGATAGGAGGGAGTGAGTGGAAGAGGAGGAGGGAGGATAGGAGGGAGGGAGGAGGAGGAGGAGGAGGATAGGAGGGAGGGGGAGGAGGATAGGAGGGAGTGAGGGGAAGAGGAGGAGGATAGGAGGGAGGGAGGGAGGAGGAGGATAGGAGGGAGGGAGGGAGGAGGAGGAGGAGGATAGGAGGGAGGGAGGGAGGAGGAGGATAGGAGGGAGGAAGGAGGAGGAGGAGGAGGAGGGAGGAGGAGGAGGAGGAGGAGGATGGGATGGAAGCAGAAGGAGGAGAAACAGGAGGAGGATGGGAGAGATTGAGGAAGAGGAGGAGAGCGGAAACTAGTAATAGTGGGAGGCTTCGTTTGTCAGTCTCTCTCTCCCACTCTCTCTCTTTCTCTCCCTTGCTCTATCGCTATCTCTAACTCGCTCCCTACCCCTCCCCTCCCCTCCCCTCCCCCTCCCCCTTCATCCCTCCCTCTCTTCACCCACCCATATCTCTATCCACCTGGATAATTGACCTTGAATTACACCCCACTTCACCCTGGGTTTTCTGACACCTATTTTCGTATATTATTCTGCCATTCCTTAAAGAGGAGACCAGGACTTGCCCGCAATGTTTACGCAGGTGAGCGGGCTGCCGAGCGACCTCCCTCCCCCTCCCCCCCCCCCCCCACCTCCCCTGCACCCCCTGCCACGCCCTCTCGCCGTGCACAGAGAAGCTTCGGCACAGAAGGATCCTGCCAAAGGAATCCCTTGATTTGGAGGAGTTGACCCCTCTGCTTTGAAGGGAAATTTTACTTTGGAAGGGAAAGCTGAACCGCGAGCTTGCTTTCTCGGTTGAAAACACGCACGCGTGCATAGCACACAAATACACACACGCGTGCACACACGCCCATACACACACACTCAAACACACACACACACACACACACGCCCACGCGAAAGCACGCACGGCCGACGTTCCACTTTTGTCAGTCTCTCTCTCCCACTCTCTCTCTCTTTCTCTCTCTTGCTCTATCGCTATCTCTAACTCGCTCCCTACCCCTCCCCTCCCCCTCCCCCTCCATCTTCATCCCTCCCTCTCTTCACCCACCCATATATCTATCCACCTGGATAATTGACCTTGAATTACACCCCACTTCACCCTGGGTTTTCTGACACCTATTTTCGTATATTATTCTGCCATTCCTTAAAGAGGAGACCAGGACTTGCCCGCAATGTTTACGCAGGTGAGCGGGCTGCCGAGCGACCTCCCTCCCCCTCACCTCCCCCTCACCTCCCCTGCACCCCCTGCCACGCCCTCTCGCCGTGCACAGAGAAGCTTCGGCACAGAAGGATCCTGCCAAAGGAATCCCTTGATTTGGAGGAGTTGACCCCTCTGCTTTGAAGGGAAATTTTACTTTGGAAGGGAAAGCTGAACCGCGAGCTTGCTTTCTCGGTTGAAAACACGCACGCGTGCATAGCACACAAATACACACACGCGTACACACACGCCCATACACACGCACTTACACACACACACGCCCGCGCGAAAGCACGCACGCGACTTCTTTTCCTAATTCTTTTGCCTTTGCAATCCTTTGTATAAAGTATTTGCTTTCTAAATAACCTTCCTAATTCTCCTCTAAATATACACAGAAATGGTCCCATAAAGAATGTACGTGTGGTGATAAATCCCAGTGTAGATATATGGATGGTTTTCAAAATTGTATGGCAATGATTATGGAACATAAGATGCCATTAAAACGACAGGGCGAGCGAAGATACTAATCGCTCAGGGTCGCGGTACTGGACAATCTACAGGTTGTTGTCCGTAACGTCCTGTTATCCGCCGGAACATATAAACCTTCACCCCCTCAGTAAACTTATAACCGGGAAAATATCAGGACAGACAGGAAATGCACCCTCCCACAGCAGCCGCTTCTACAACCGATTTCCGAAAGGCAGATGGATGGTGAAAGGCCATTCACGACTGCTCGAGGCGTTCGGCGGGCGTCGGGCGGATGCAGCCAGCGTAGTAGTACTGCGTTAGTTTGTTTCGTGTTCTTGAATGAGGTGACGACCGTGAGACACAGCATAGAGCCACCCACCAAATTCTCCCACTCACGAAACGCATCTCTCCCCTTCTTCTCTCTCTCTCCGACCCCCCCCTCATCCCTCCCTCCCCTTGCCTTTGCAATCCTTTGTATAAAGTATTTGCTTTCTAAATAACTCTCTCTCTCTCTTTCTCTCTTTATCTCTAACTTTCTCCGTCTTCCATTCACTCACCCCTCCCATCGCCATCTCCTTCTCCCATCGCCATCTTCTCCCTCTCCCTCACCTTCAGGATATCATCTGTTCCGTGCTGCCCGAGGCGCTCAGTGTGGCGTGTGCAGCAGGGCGTGTCGCAGGGGAGCGCTGTCCATGCTCACGAGGGTCGCGTCTCTCCTTCTCTGCGGTACTCTTGTAATTGGAAACCCTCCTGCGGGAGGTCGGAAGGCGGAGGAGAGTGTCGCCCGTGCTTACGGTGTCCATTCTTCTGGTCCACTTACCATCGGAAGGTAGTCTCGGGGTCGGCCGGAAGAGGACGGACGCGGATCCACTTTCGCCTTTTAAATATACACAGAAACGTCCGATAAAGAATGGACGGTGTGGGTTGATAATGTCTGTGTAAGATATGGATGGGTTTTCAATATTTTAGGGAAGATGATTATGGAACAGTAATGATGGTCATTAAGACGACGGGCGAGGCGAAGGGGATACTAATCGCTCAGGGTCGCGGTACTGGACAATCTACAGGTTGTTGTGCCGTAGCGTCGTGTGAGCCGCCGGATTAGAGTACCTTCAACCCCTTCAGTAATCTGATATCCTGGGAATAAGATCAAGGACAGACAGGAATTGCACCCTCCTGCAGCAGCCGGCTTCTACAACGCTTCCGAAAGGCTGGGATGGGATGGGAAAGGCCATTCACGTCTGCGTCGCGCGCTATCGGGGCGGAGCAGGGCGGGCGGGATGCGCAGGCGTAGATAGTACTGCAGGTAGTTTGGTTCGTTGTTTTCTGGAGATGAGGACAGCCGTGAGACACTGCAGAGGTGCCACCCTACTAAGTCTCCCTCGCACGAAACGCATCTCTCCCCCTTCTTCTCTCTCTCCCCCCCCCCCATCCTCCTCCCTTCCTCCCCCTCTCCCCTCCTCCTCCCTTCCTCCCCTCCTCCTCCTCCCTCCCCCCCCTACTCTCTTTCTCTCTAACTTTCTCCGTCTTCCTTCCATTCACTCACCCCTCCCATCGCCATCTCCTTCTCCCATCGCCATCTCCTTCTCCCATCGCCATCTCCTTCTCCCATCGCCATCTCCTTCTCCCATCGCCATCTCCTTCTCCCATCGCCATCTCCTTCTCCCATCGCCGTCTCCTTCTCCCATCGCCATCTCCTTCTCCCATCGCCATCTCCTTCTCCCATCGCCATCTCCTTCTCCCATCGCCGTCTCCTCCCTCTCCCTCACCTTCAGGATATCATCTGTTCCGTGCTGCCCGAGGCGCTCAGTGTGGCGTGTGCAGCAGGGCGTGTCGCAGGGGAGCGCTGTCCATGCTCACAGGGGTCGCGTCTCTCCTTCTCTGCGGTACTCTTGTAATTGGAAACCCTCCTGCGGGAGGTCGGAAGGCGGAGGAGAGTGTCGCCCGTGCTTACGGTGTCCATTCTTCTGGTCCACTTACCATCGGAAGGTAGTCTCGGGGTCGGCCGGAAGAGGACGGACGCGGATCCACTTTCGCCTTTTAAATATACACAGAAATGTCCGATAAAGAATGGACGGTGTGGGTTGATAATGCCTGTGTAAGATATGGATGGGTTTTCAATATTTTAGGGAAGATGATTATGGAACAGTAATGATGGTCATTAAGACGACGGGCGAGGCGAAGGGATACTAATCGCTCAGGGTCGCGGTACTAGACAATCTACAGGTTGTTGTGCCGTAGCGTCCTGTGAGCCGCCGGATCAGAGTACCTTCAACCCCTTCAGTAATCTGATATCCTGGGAATAAGATCAAGGACAGACAGGAATTGCACCCTCCTGCAGCAGCCGGCTTCTACAACGCTTCCGAAAGGCTGGGATGGGATGGGAAAGGCCATTCACGTCTGCGTCGAGGCGTACGGGCGGGCGGGCGGGCGGGATGCAGCAGCGTAGTAGTACTGCGGTAGTTTGTTCGTGTTCTTGGGAGATGAGGACAGCCGTGAGACACTGCAGAGGTGCCACCCTACTAAGTCTCCCTCGCACGAAACGCATCTCTCCCCCTTCTTCTCTCTCTCTCCCCCCCCTCATCCTCCTCCCTTCCTCCCCCTCTCCCCTCCTCCTCCTCCTCCTCCTCCCTTCTCCCCCTCCCTCCTTCCCCACACGCACACTTGCTTCGCGTTTGGGATCCTTTACGTTGTTAGAGCGCCGCCTCGACGAGCTGTCGTTCATCCTCATTATGGTGGGAGACGTCGACGGGTCGCGAGGACAACGCGACACTTTGATGTTTGTTACTGGTGCTACGTCACCACTGCAACGCGCCGGGTTGTTGCACCATGGGCGAGTTTGTTGCATTGTTGTTACACCAGCGTGGATGTTTATTGTACTGTTATACCAATGCGGGGCTTTTGGTTTTGCTGTATCGTCTCGGCGTTTTATCATGCCGGTGTATCAATACAAACGCCCACTATATAATTGCCGGTTCAGCTGTACGGAGTGTATTGTTACGAAACCCGCAACATGTTACAGCGTGGAATCAATGAAATACTTTGTTGCGTTGTTGCACCACCAAAAGTTTATTGCATTACAGCACGTTTTATTTTCGGAATTCCTATACCAGCAACATCGTTCCTCTGTATTTTTTCCGTGCTTTCTATATGTAATATCGAAACGTCAAAGTATACTCGGGATTAGTCATAATAAAGGCTTTTTTTGTTTGGATTTTTTTTTATAAGGTGAACACAGGGGACAGCAGAAGGATGATTGATGATGACGTGATTATATTAGAGAGATGAATAGAAGATTGAAGGAAGAAGAAATGGAGGGAATGAAAATGCCGTTTTGACAAGAGGGTGATATTTTGAAAGAAAACGAAAGAGAAATGATGTAACTGGTAGAAGACGAGAAGAGAGGGAAGCATGGCGAGGAAAAGAGGAAAGAAGGTGAAAGAGAAAGAGAAAGAATGAGAGAGTAGGAGAGAGAGAAAGGGGAAGAGAGAGCGAAAGAGGAAGAGAGAGAGAGAGAGAAGAACACATTCACTGTCTCTTTTTTCAGTTTTTGTGTTCGCTCGTGTTCCTCTTTTCATCTTTCTCCTATTTCATCGACAATTTTGCTTTCCTCCTCGCTTCTGCCCTCTCCTCTATTTTCGCATCTGCTGTCAGGTCTGCTCTTGGCTCTGCGTTCGACTCTGCTTTTCGTTCTGTTTTCGGTTCTGCTTTTGGCTCTGCTCTCGGCTCAGCTGTTGGCTCTGCTGTCGTCGTGTTGCTTCCCGTGTTCGTCGTCCTTTCTATCTTTCCTTTATTCTCTCTCTGTCTTATCTCCCTTTCTGTGTCATACTTTTTCGTGATTATTTTCCCCGTTTCCTTTCTTTTCGTTTCTCCCCCTCCTTCCCCCTTCGTCTTTGTGCTTTGTTCCTTGCACTACTCGTCGCTCCCGCTCTTTTCGTCTCTCTCTCGGCTCTCTCTCGTCTCTCTCTCTCTCTCTTTCTCTCTCTCTCTCTCTCTTGCTCTCTCTTGCTCTCTCGCTCTCTCTCTCTCTCTCTCTCTCTCTCTCTCTCTCTCTCTCTCTCTCTCTCTCTCTCTCTCTCTCTCTCTCTCTCTCTCCTCTCTCTCTCTCTCTCCTCTCTCTCTCTCTCTCCTCTCCCTCTCTCCCCCCCCCTCCCCTTCTCTCTCTCTCTCCTCTCTCTCTCTCTCCTCTCTTCTCTCTCTCCTCTCTCTCTCCTCTCTCTCTCCTCCTCTCTCTCCGCTCTCTCGGTCTTTCATCTCTCTCTCTCCCTCTCCTCTCTCTCTCTCTCTCTCCCCTCTTTCTCTCTCTCTCTCTCTCTCTCTCTCTCTCTCTCTCTCTCTCTCTCTCTCTCTCTCTCTCTCTCTCTCTCTCTCTCTCTCTCTCTCTCTCTCTCTCTCTCTCTCTCTCTCTTTCTCTCTTTCTCTCTTTCTCTTTCTTTTTCTCTTTTCCTCTTTGCTTCTTGTCTCCTCGTTATCCTCGCCCTATTCCTCTTCGCTTATGTCTCTCTCTCTCTTTTCAATGTTTTTTTCTCCCTCCTTTCTGTTCCCTCCACCCTATCTCTTTCTCACCCCACCCTTTCTCACAACTTCCTTCCTCCCATCGTTTCTCTTTACATCTCTCACCTCCCACCCTCTCTCTTAACTCCCCATCACCCACCCTCTCTCTGCCTCCTCCCGCCCACCCACCCTTTCTCTTTACATCTCACACCACCCACCATTTCTCTTTACTCCCCCACCCACCATTTCTCTTTACTCCCCCACCCATCCACCTTCTCCCCCCCTTACCCCTACCCCCATCTCGTCTGTCCTTCCTCTGTTCCTCCACATTCTCCACCTCCTTCATCCTCTGTTTGTTCCTTGTCTCCCCAACTCCACGAGGAGGAGCGCTAAGCTAACACGGCGTGGATTTAACGACGCCCGCCCGCGCAACAAGGCCATAAATCGCTAGTGTGTACTCGGGACATAACGCATGGCATCATGCAGAAGTCATGTCGTGGTTTGTACGCCGGGGTGCAGGTGTTTAACGTTGAGTGGAGTCGGTGGAGCGGTTGACCCTTTCCGGAAGATTGTGTGGGGGGGGGGGTCTTTCGAGAAGGTTCTGGGTCTGAGGAGGGGGGGTTATGTGTCATGAAATAGTGTTTGAATTAATGGTTGATTTGTTTTTTAGAATTTGTATATATATTCGTGTGTTTAACGTTGAGTGGTGTCGGTGGAGTGGTTGACCCTTTCCGGAAGATTGTTGGGGGGGGGGGGGATTTAACGTTGAGTGGTGTCGGTGGAGTGGTTGAGACCTCGTTTCCGGAGAATTGTCTGGGGGGGGGGGTGGGGTTGTCTTTCGAGATGGTTCTTTATGATTGTTGGGGAGGGGGGTGTCCTTTCTGAGATGGTTCTGGTCTGAGGAGGGGTTTATTTTATCATGAAAGGGGGGTATGTATATATTAAATGGTGTTTAAATTAATGGTTGATTAGGTTTTAAAAAATGTGTGTATATATATATATATATATATATATATATATATATATATATATATATATATATATATATATATATCCGTGTGTTATATACGGAGTTTGATAAGGATGTATAGGAGAGAGAACATTTCCGTGACTCGGTAGACACTGCGCAGATGATAGAAGATTCAAGTCGTGGGATACTCATTTATCAAACAGACATTTATCAAATGAGATTTCAATTCTAATGTCAAATAGTTGAATATTTATAGTCCACGCGCCATCTTCTTTGGATTTGTTAGATGGGCTGCTTATTTTAGTCTAAGCATGTTTTTTGATGCAGGAGATAAGCTTTTGTGAGACAAAAGAAATATTTTTTTTGTGTTTGGATGTTGCTGTTTTACTAAATATTCATATTTGGTTTATAACTTCTACTAGTCAACAAGATGAGTTTGTGTATGTGTGTGTGTGTGTGGGGGGGGGAGAGGATGTCTGTCTATATATATATTCATGCATATATATACATATTCTGTATAGATAGCGACAGACAGACAGACAGAGAAAGAGAGAAAGAAAAAGAACAAGAGAGAGCATAGAGTCAGAGAGGAAAGGGATTGACGGAGGGGTGAACATAGACATAGAGACAGACAGAAAGACAAAGAATAAAAAAAAAAAATGAACGATAGTGAACGCGTTTGAACGTTCTATTACGTGGCATCGTGATAATACAGAAATGATGGAGATGTAATGTCGTGCCACCTGCCCTGATGTCCCCTGTGCCCCCCCCCCATGTTAAAGTGAGCCCTTTTGGTGCCCCCTCTCGTGCCGCCCCCCCCCCCTCGTGGTGCCCTTGCCCCCCTGCCCGATGGCCCCCCCTTGTTGCCTGTGTTGCCCCCCCCCCCCCCCCCCACCCCCCCCACCCCAAAAAACAACCCCCACCTACCCACCTACCCACCTCCCACTGCAGCATCGTTGGCGTTGTTCGGAGGAGCGGGAGGGGGGAGGGGGGAAGGGGTGGAGGGGGGCGCCTAGCATGACAAGGCGGAACATGGCCGAACGTGGAGGAAAAATGTTAGTTAGATTACAGCACAATTTACATATTTCAAATTAGATGGCGAAAATAAGTTAGAAAAAAAAGGATTCTCTGTTGTAGTGTAATCAGACGAATAGATATTCATATATATATATAGATAGATAGATAGATAGATAGATAGATAGTTTCTGTGAAGGATAAACCTCATGAATAATTATAGCTAGCTTTGCAACGCACATGTATGGACGGATATTGAATATGATAGATATTTGGATTACTGTAGACATATGGAGGATGTTGTTTGAATTATTGTCATGCGCTTTCTTGAGAAGTGTCTGTTCTCTCACTGGAGCATAATAAGGGAAATGTACAGGCTGTTGCAGACCTCATTAGTGTTAGTTGCATTGTTGAAATTGTAATCGGTTGTGATTAATCTCGCTCTCTCTCTCTTTATTCTCTCTCTCCCTCTCCCCTCTCTATCTTTATATTTTTCTCTCTCTCTCTCTCTCTCTCTCTCTCTCTCTCTCTCTCTCTCTCTCTCTCTCTCTCTCTCTCTCTCTCTCTCTCTCTCTCTCTCTTTTCTTTGACTTTTTTTCCCCTCATTCCTCCTTTCTTGACCCCTTTCTTCCCTCTTGTTTCCTTACCCGCCTCGCTCCGTCTCTCC
This sequence comes from Penaeus japonicus, assembly GCF_977035675.1. Classification (NCBI taxonomy): domain Eukaryota; kingdom Metazoa; phylum Arthropoda; class Malacostraca; order Decapoda; family Penaeidae; genus Penaeus; species Penaeus japonicus. The sequence goes on along the minus strand of NW_028234415.1, from coordinate 4,126,577 downwards.
TGACCCCCCTCACCCCACCTCCACCCCCACTCCAACCCAACCCCAACATCTTCCTTTCCTTTATCTCTCTTTCTTTATTACTCTTTTGCTTACTCCTTCCCTCCTCTGCTCCTGCTCTCCCTTCCTTCTTTTCCCTCCCATCCCACCTTCTCTCTTATCCTACCCCTCGCCCTTCCTTCTCCTCCTTCCCCCTCCTTTCCCCTCTCCATCCCTCTTCTTATCCTCCCTTCCCTTTTCTACTCTTCCCCTCTCTCCCTTCTCTCCTCCGGCTTCTCCTCCCCCTTCTCTCCCCTCCCTCCTCCGTCCCCTCCCCTTCCGCCCTCTTCTCCCTCTCTCCTCTCTCCCCTCCGACCCTTTTCTTCTCCTCCCCCATCTCTCCCCTCCCTCCTCCGTCCCTTTCCAATCTCTCCCCTCCCTCCTCTGCCCCCTCCCAATCTCCCTCCCCTCCCTCCTCCGCCCCCCCCCCCTCCTCCTGTCTCCCCACCCTCCTCCGTCCCCTCCCCCTGTCTCCCCTCCCTCTTCCCCCTCCCCTCCCCCTGTCTCCCCTCCCTCCTCCGCCCCCCTCCTCCTGTCTCCCCACCCTCCTCCGTCCCCTCCCCCTGTCTCCCCTCCCTCTTCCCCCCTCCCCTCCCCCTGTCTCCCTCCCTCCGTCCCCTCCCCCTGTCCCCCCTCCCTCCCCCTGTCTCCCCTCCCTCTGTCTCCCCTCCCTCCTTCCGTCCCTTCCCCCTGTCTCCCCTCCCTCCTCCGCCCCCTCCCCCTGTCTCCCCTCCCTCCCCCCTGTCCCCCCCTCCTCCCTCCTTCGCCCCCTCCCACTGTCACCCTTCCCTCCGCCCTCCCCTCTCTCCCCTCGACTCCTTCTCCTACCCCTCCCTCAGTCCTACCTCTCCTTTCCCCTTCCTTCTCTTTGCAGTCTCAACCCTCCTTGATTCACTACCTCGGCGCGCTTACATTTTGCTTCACAACGCGGTGAAGAATGAGAGCCATCGGGCAAGTGTGCTCGGCTGAATTCCTGCTGAAATTGAAGCGAAGAGGGAAGAGAAATAATAATGATAATGAAGAATGTTTGATGATAGTGATAATAGCCATGGTGATGATGATAATGATAGTAAGGATGATAAAGATAATGATGATAATGTTATTTACAGTATAAATTAGGATAGATAACCGATAATTGTTTATATTATATATATATATATATATTATCTATAGATATATATATATATAAATATAAGATATTATACCTACATACATACATACATACATACATACACATACACACACACACACACACACACAACACACTCACACACCACACACACATCACACACACACACACACACTCACACATCGACACATATATATATATATATATAATATATAAATAATATATATAATATAGATATATTAGTATACACCACGTACTTTTAAATTATTCTCATGTATTGTATGTCAACTTTGCTACGGATTATGAAACATCGCATTGTATGGATGCATGTGATAAGTTAGGTTGTGAGAATGTGGGGTCTGTAGGTCATATTTTTTTTATGTTCTTAAAAACAAGTGCTTTTTCTTGTTCTCATCAATATATTTCTTTGTATTTGTTATATTTTCGTTAATCTGCAAGAGATGTTTGTTTGTTTTTGTTAAGGCTGCGGGTGTTCATCTCGACGTCAATGTATGAGCGGGGCATTGAGACTCAGAGACCCCGCGGGTATTTATTTATTTGTGGCCTCGCATATTGCAGTGTAGCTTCGACAGACCCGCCATCAGCCGCGAAAGCCGGAGTTACGTGACGCATTTTCCTCTTCTTCCTCTTCTCTTTTCCTTTTCTGTTTCTTCTTCCTCTTCTCTTTTCCTTTTCTGTTTCTTCTTCCATCTTATTGTTTTTTTTTTTTTTTTCTTCTTCTTTTCTGCTTCTTTCTTCTCTCCCCCCCCCTCCTCTTCCTTTTGTTGCCTTCTTCTCCGACTTCTCTTCTTCTTCTTCTTCACCACCCCTTCCATCTCTTCTTTTTTCTGATCCTCCTCCCCTCCTCCAACCCCCCCCCCTCCTTCCCCTGTTGTCGTCATCTTTATCATCATCATCGCCATTATCATAAGCATCACCATCATCACCACCACCATCATTCCTCTTCTTCCTCTTCCTCTCCTTCTTCTTCTACTTATTCTTCTACTTATTCTTCTTCTACTTATTCTTCTTCTCCTCCTCCTCCTCCTCCTTCTTCTTCTTCTCCTTCCATTTGACGCGAAAGCCCGCGAGTCTCGGCGGAGGAGGAGGAGGAGGAGGAGAGGGAGAAAACCAATAATAAATCCTTGCTGGTTGAGATTCCCGTGCCGCCAAGCCAGGGAATGCGGTTAAGGAGGATGAAACACGGAGAGAGAGATGCTGGGGTCGGGGGTGGGGTGTTTGTGTGTGGGGAGGGAGGGGGTGGGTACCGTACCCGCGGTTACCCTTGTTGCACCTATTAAGACTTCCCATTATCGGATTTTCGTAGATGTAGGTAGTTTGTGGTCTGAGGGCCTTCGTATTTTGAGTGACTTTATTTTTTTACTCGGATTTTCATAGGTATTGCGGACTGTTTACGTGATTTCCGGTTTTCCGATTCGACTTTCGCGGATTTTCGACTTTCGCGGATTTCCGACTTTTACGGATTTCCGAATTTCGCGGATTTCCGAATTTCACGGATTTTCGGCTTTCACGGATTTCTGACTTTCGCGGATTTCCAACTTTCGCGGATTTTCCCACTTTCATGATTTACGACTTTCACGGGTTTTCAACCTTCACGGATTTCCGATTTTCATGGATTTCGGATTTATGGGACTTTTCAGCTTTGCTTTTGGTTAGTTACTAAAGGGAGGTATTTGAGTTGCTTGATAATTTTATAGATAAAAAAAATCGTAATAATATTGATAATAACAATAATGATGATAGCAAAGACAATAAAGATGACAGCATTGATAAAGGTTATGACAAAGAATAACAATAATACGATAAGAAAAAACGTGTCAGATGCAAAGGGGCAGTTTACGATGACTTCAAAAGGATCGCGGAGGAGAGAGATTTCATCTCCGTCGATACACAGATATCGGATGGGAGAGTGGAATGGCATTTTCAAGTTGTATCGAGTAGGGGGGGGGGGTGGGGGGAGGGGGAAAAGGGGGCAGGGGGGGGTGGCCACACTGGATGCCGAGATATGAGATTGGCCGAGATTTTGGCGAGATTTGCATTTTTTTCTTCCCGTTTGCTTTATCAGTTTTTTTTGTTTTTTTTTTCGGATATTCCCCCGAGTGGTAAAGAGACATCGATGGGGGTGGGGATGGGGGGTGGGGGAGTGAGAAAGAGAAAGCGATGTAAATGGTTGAGAGGAGGAGTTTAGTTTTGGGAGGCAGAGGGAGGATGGGTGTGCGGGGGGGTGGGCCTTGCCGTGATTGTGTATTTGAAAAAAAAATTTATTTACAAATTTCCTCTCATCCCCTGTCGCGATGGATTTCATTCCTTTTTTTTCTCATTTTCTCTTTTTTTTCTCTTTTCCTTTTTTTTTTCTTTCCCTTCCGTCTTTTCTCTCTCTTTCTCTCATCTTCTCTCATTCCTCTCTCTCTTCTCATTCTCTGAATTCGATTCTCAGATTCTCTCTCTCTGTCGTCTCTCGATCTCTCTCTCCTCTCTCTCTTCTTCTTCTTCTCTATCTCTCTCGCTCACACTCTCTCTCTCCTCATTCTCCTTCTATACCCGCCATCTTCTCTCCTCAATCTCATCTCTCTCTCTCCTCTCCTCTCCCTCTCCGTTCCTCTCTCTCTCTCCCTCTTCCCTCTCTCCCTTCTCTTTCTCTTTATCCACTCTCTTCTACCATGTCTTCTCTCTTCTCTCTCCCTCTCTTCTTCTCTCTCTCTCTTCCCCTCTCTCTCCCGCCGACGTCGCCTTCCCTCTTCACTCCTCGCTCCCTCTCCTCTCTCGTCTTCCCTCTCTCTTCGTCATATATTTATTCCCTTTGGAATCTTCCCCGCTAACCTCTCTTTGACCACCTGGATCCGTCCTTCCTTCTTTCAGCGGCGCGCCCCTTCCGCCTCCTGACAAGGGCGGTGTCAGTGACGGCGTTGGACGCGTGGAGGTGGACGAGGAATGGGGAAGCAGGCAACTGTTTTTCGGTGTCAAACGTTTATTTTGAGAGTGGAGTGTGGAAACGTGAGGGCTAGGGAGTTTCAAGGGAGGAGGGGGGGGTTATGGAAGGATGATGGTAAGAGGCCAGGAGAGAGGAGATTGGAGGATATAAGGGAGAAGGAAGAGATGTTTTTGGGTAGAAGATAAACTATCGAGTTTTTGTAATTATGTTTAATCTCTCTCTCCACTCTCTCTCTTCCTCTCTCTCTCTTCTCTCTACTCATCTCTCCTCTCTCTCTCTCTCTCCATCTCCCTCTCTCTCTCTCTATAATTATTATATATATATATATATATATATATATATATATATATATAGTAATATATATTATATATATATATATATATGAACTTATATATGAAAGGTTTATATATGAATATATAATGTGTTATATATGCTATGTACACCACACACCCACACACACCCACACACACACACACACACACTACTCACACACACACACACCACACCACCCACACACACACACACACACCACGACCACACACAATCATATATATATGTACATACGTATGTATACACAAAACACACACAGACAAAATATACATATATAATATATATATATTATATATTATATATATATATATCAATAATATATATATGTATATATATATATGTATTTATACACACGACATGTAAATACACACCACACACACACACACACACACACCCCACACACCACACACACACACAGACACACACATATATATATATATATAATTATATATATATATATATATATCTATATAATATGATATATATATATCATATATATTATTATATAGATATAATAAAACTGACGTATAGGCCATAGGTATCCTGCAATAGATTAAGAGATGCGTCTCCTAGATATGGAACACTCAGTGCATGCTGATTGTGATGGCCCCTCGAGAGTGTGTCATGCAACATCTCATATTTTTCATGACATTTTCGTCTCGCCGTTTTCTTCTTCAGCTTTCTCCAGCTTTGCCAATTGTCGCCATCATTTTGAACAGGCCATAATATTATTAGAGATGCGGATCATAGGCCTTCCATCATGTCTGTTTCCGAGCATCATGTTTTTTTTTTTTTTTTTGCTTTCTTCTTCCTGCTGCAAGATTTAAGGATCATTGTCTGTTTAAATCAGGAAAATGATTGACTTCGAGTTTATCCAAGCAAACAAAAATTCCATTACGTCTTATATAGACTATCGTTCCCAGATTCTTTATACATGTACTACATACCATACAAGGAAAGCGCTGTTGACAATGGCTTGTTCGCGTTATACAAGCTTGATTTGGTTTTCCCCGTCAAGCAATATCCAAGTTCATATCCGGACGCCGGGCTACACAAGGAAAGAAAGATATGGTATATGTATGCCTATAGGTTGCTGCTGGCACAACCAAAGGTATTGCACGCATTCCCCGGCCTGATATTGTAAGGGTTGCAGGCGCCTATTCTCTCATGAGTAATTGCATGCTCGATGCCGTCCTATCATGTGCGGTTGAAACCCAGCGCCTGCCGTTGCGCCAACTCTTTGTTAACAGAAATAGCTTTGGAAACTTTGAAGGCCAACGTTCCCCTCGGATAAACTTGCGGGCGCCAACATTCAAGTGATTGCAGTAACCTGTATGGGGAACAGAGAGGGAGAGAGGGGGAGAGGGGGAGGCGAAGAGAGGGGTAGGAGGGAAAATAAATAGTGATGGAACAAACCAAATAACAAGGCAGTCTATCTGTTTGGTAATTTAGAAGAGGAGAGAAAAGGTATATACATGATAATATTTGTATAGATATTCCCTTCCCGAAAATTCTGAAGCTTTGTAAGCACCTGTATTCCCGAAGACGCTTTCCCGTTCACTGTCCCTCTGATCCTCGCCTCTGATTCCCCATACCTTGCATTGGCTTCATTGTCTCTCCTCTATCACGTCCCTTCTCTTCCTTTATTAGCTCCTTTGGCCTCCTTATTGTCTCTTCGTATTGATCCCAGTGTCCCTCATTATCCCTCTCCCCCCCACCCACCCCCCACCCCCCGACGTTCTCTTTTCTTCTCTTTCGTCTCCACTTTCCTCTCTCTCTCTCGTGTTGCTCTTGTCTAGCTTCCTCTTCTCTTCTCTGCGTTTTTGTCTCGGCGACGTTTGACTTCCCGGATATTATTGTCTTTTTATGTTTTATTTATTGATTTATTCATGTTTTACTTTTTTTTATATATTGTTTTTTCTTGTTTGACCAACCTATGGCTCTTCGTTATCTCTGTAGTTGTAGTTATCCTCGCCTCAACCGTAATCCATCATCATTAATCATCGTTTATGGCCCTGTCATCAATGCCCAGTTGAATATTGAGCGATTGAGGAAAGGGATTTGAACAACATCTGCAAAGGAAGTGAAATGAGTAGAGCAATGAAGTGGTTAGATAGATGTTGGAGTAGGGGGGTCAAAGGGAGAGGTAGAAGGTATTGAGCGGAAGAATTGGGAGGGAGAGGGAGGGAGGGAGGGCGGTTTAACATGTAGGAGTAACTGAGGGATTGAAGGGGGGGGTAATATAGGGGAGGGCATGAGGAGGGGTGAGAGGAATGTTTTGATGCGTTGTAAAAGGGGCGGAGAGAAGTTTGAAGGGAAGGGTTGTGTGAGGGACGAGGAGGGAGGGACACCCAAAGGAATGAGAGGGATGGGAGAAGGGAGGGAGGGGGAAAGGAAGGAGGGCAAACAGAGACTTTAACGATTGGATCTGGGATTTCGTTTCCAAATGAAAATTCATTTCGAGTGATTGTCCGGGGGGTTTGCGCAACAAAGATTCCATCGCGGGGTTCTGCGGAGTCGTTTCCCCCCCCGCGATGAAAAAAATTGTCGTCCAGAAACCCATCGATCAGTGATAACATGCGCCCATTGAACAATTCTTAACGCGATCGGGAAGCCGTATTTGGCCACTAGGCTCCACCAAAAAAAAAAAGCAACGTCGCATGTTTAAAAAAAAAAAATAACAAAGCAAAGAAGAAGACAACGAGCGCTGTTTAAATCAAGGAAAGTGCCACAGAGCCGGCTTTGCGACAGAGCGTTATTTGAGACCGTCTATGGTGTCTGCGAAAGGAAACTCGAGGTTTCGCAAAAATGTTTCCCGTTTGTACGCGCCTAAGCCTCTCGATTTTTCAGTTGTTAAAAGAGAAGGTGTGTCTGAGATAGAGAGAGAGATAGAGAGAGAGAGAGAACGAGGAGAGAGAAGGGGGGGCGGGGTAATGCATTATCTTGGGTCCTATATACCTTCTCCATTTTGTACCGCGCTCTCATTCCCCCCCTCTTCCCCCCCCCATCCCCCTCTTCTCTCCTCTCATCTCTCTCTCCCCCTCTTTCTCCCTCCATCCTCGTCCCTCCCTTCCGCCCTCTCTCTCCCTCCCTCTCTCCTCTCTCCCCTCCGACCCTTTTCTTCTCCTCCCCCTTCTCTCCCCTCCCTCCTCCGTCCCTTTCCAATCTCTCCCCTCCCTCCTCTACCCCCTCCCAATCTCCCTCCCCTCCCTCCTCGCCCACCCCCCCCCCCCCCCCTTCTCTGTCTACCCCACCCTCCTTCCGTCCCCTCCCCCGAGGTCTCCCCTCCTTCTTCCTCCCCTCCCCCTGTCTCACCTCCCTCCTCCCGCCGACCCCCTCCTCCTGT
>NW_028234415.1:4103783-4106283 GCF_977035675.1 Penaeus japonicus | reverse complement strand
ATCATCATCATCAATATTGTTGTTGTTGTTATTGTCATTGTTGATATTATTATTTTTATCACCATCATTATTACTATCCTTATTGCTATCATCACTATCATTATTATTTAGCGCTGAGGATCCATTATCTTGATTGCAATCATTTTGTTCGAATTTTATTTTATCATTGTTCCTCGTGATCATCATTTAGCCCACAGTTCGGCGGAGTACGTGCTGTAATTTCCATCACTTGAATGGCACCCAGGCGGACACTTACAATCACTGTGTTGCCGGCTTCTAGAGGCCGACGGGAAAGAGAGAGGGAGAGAGGTGGAGAGAGGAGAAGATGAGGGAGAGGGGAGGATGAGGGGTAAGAGGAGAGGTGGAGGTAGGGGTAGAGGTGGAGGAAGAGATAGAGGGAAAAAGGAGGGGGGAGAGAGAGGGAGGGAGAGAGAGAGGGAGGGAGGGAGAGAGAGAGGGAGAGAGAGGGAGAGAGAGAGAGAGAGAGAGAGAGAGAGAGAGAGAGAGAGAGAGAGAGAGAGAGAGAGAGAGAGGAGAGAAGAGGATGAGGGAAAAGGCGAGGTAGAAGTAGAGGTAGAGATAGAGGTGGAGGTGGAGATGGAGGAAGATATACAGTGAGAGAGAAGAGACAGATGAGAGTGTTAGAGAAAGAGATAGAGAATGAGAGATCCTTAGGTTGAGATAGTACATCCAAGTACACTAACAGCGACCTTTGTGGAAATCCCCCCCCACCCACCCACCTCCCTCACCCCATCCGTTGGACAGTGACGGGTGTCTCTCATCCCCCGCTTGGAGTACGTCGATATCACCCAGTCTTATTCACTCTCCCCGCCCCCCCCCCCACACACACACCCTCTCTCTCTTTCTGTTTCTGTTTCTCTTATTCTTTTTCTTACTCTCTCACTCTTTCTTTCTCTCTTTCTCTCTCTCTTTCTCTCTCTCTCTTTCTCTCTCTCTCTCTCTCTCTCTCTCTCTCTCTCTCTCTCTCTCTCTCTCTCTCTCTCTCTCTCTCTCTCTCTCTCTCTCTCTCTCTCTCTCTCTCTCTCTCTCTCTCTCTCTCTCTCTCTCTCTCTCTTTCTCTCTATCTATCTATCTTTCTCTCTCTATCTATCTATCTATTTATATATCTATTTTTGTCTCTCTCTCTCTCTCCATCTCCCTCTCCCTCCCTATCTCTCTCTCTCTCTCTCTCTCTCTCTCTCTTTCTCTCTCTCTCTCTCTCTCTCTCTCTCTCTCTCTCTCTCTCTCTCTCTCTCTCTCTCTCTCTCTCTCTCTCTCTCTCTCTCTCTCTCTCTCTCTCTCTCTCTCTCTCTCTTTCTCCCTCCCTCTCTCCCTCTCTCTGTTTTGCATGTATATATGTATATGTGTATACAATATATACAAGGGAAAGCCAGGCGCGACATCTACGGCAGAGTGGAAGGGAAAGAAACATATATCAGGCAGAATAGTGCATTCTTCCCACTCTGCTAAGTGCGCTCGCATGGTGAGAATCCGGGCTAAGGCGCTTCTTCAAACGGATCTCTCTTTCTCTCTTTCTTTCCTTCTCTTCTCTTTTCTTCTCTCTTCATCTTCTATCACTTCTCTTCTCTTCTTTTCTGTCATATCCTGGTGTATCCTCCTTTTCTCTCCTTCTCCCTCTTCTCTCTCTTTCTCTTTCTCTCTCTTTCTCTCTCTCTCTCTCTCTCTCTCTCTCTCTCTCTCTCTCTCTCTCTCTCTCTCTCTCTCTCTCTCTCTCTCTCTCTCTCTCTCTCTCTCTCTCTCTCTCTCTCTCTCTCTCTCTTTCTCTCTTTCTCTCTCTCTCTCTCTCTTTCTCTCTCTCTTTGTTTGTACGTGTGGTTGGTTGTTTTCCATTTTGATTTTAATTTTCACTTTTCAGTACTTTTAGGTTTTTATTTTCTTGTCTATTTTCATTTCGCTTTCCACTTTATCTCTTCCAAAGCGCTAGGGGTTAACTCAAGCAATTTTCTTTCCTCCCCCCACCTCCTCTCTCCTCCCCCTCCCCTCCCCCCATGCGTAAAACCGCTGGTCTCTGTTGTTCTTTGTTTCGTTCGTCCGTCACCCTCCAATCTGTCCCTTGTTCTCTTTTTCTTTCTTTCCTTGTTTCCCTTCCCTGCTTTATCCCTTGTTTGCTTATCTCCCCATTATCGGGAGGGCTTCATTTATTACCATTTCAGCGATCGTTGGTTGACAGACAGACAGACACACCGCGGAGGAGATGGAGGAGGAGGAGGAGGAAGAGGAGGAGGAGGTGGTGGTGGTGGCTGAGGTACTACGATGATGGTGGCGGATGTGCGATGAGATGAGGGATGGATGTGAGATGTGTTGATGTGAAGATGATGTGATGAGGGAGGGGGGATAGGTGAAGGGAGGGGAGGAGAGATAGAGAAAGAAAGATTTGGGAGGGACAAAGGAGCAAGTAAGCGCGGAAACAGAAATAGAGAGACAGGCAGACAGAGATAAAGAGAGAGTCAGAGGAGGGGGGGAGCGAGAGAGAGAGAGA
>NW_028234415.1:4088783-4098783 GCF_977035675.1 Penaeus japonicus | reverse complement strand
TGTGTGTGTGTTGTGTGTGTGTGTGTGTGTGTGTGTGTGTGTGTGTGTGTGTGTGTGTGTGTGTGTGTGTGTGTGTATTTCCTTTGTTTATCTATTTGTTTTTATAGATTGTTTCTAATTTTCAAGGGAGCATAGTTCCTTATTTTTGCCCGGGATGAGTTAACGGCCTTTTTATGGCTGATAAATGTTGTGCTTTTTTTTTTTTTTTTTTTTTTTTTAATCTTTGTTATCGTTCTTATTTCAAGAAGACACCGTCATGTCACTTTTCAACATCGTTCTTCCTTTTTTAAGTAGTCCAATTCGTCAACATAGTTCTTCCTTTTTCAATTATCTTTACCCATCTTCCCCTCCCCTTACACCCCCCTCCCCACTACCCTCCCCTACCTTGAGTCTCTCACCCTGTTCCTTTTATGCTTACATAGTATATAGATATATAGTTCATAGTTATATAGTGTATTTATATGATTATTTTTGTACTGTCTATCTACATGTATTTACAGTGCTATCAAGAATTCAAGAATACCTCAGGTAAATCAATATCAAACTAGTAATTTTATACGAACTATCACCGAATCAGCCGGTTACATCTTGTCAATGCACCTTGCTGACATTTAACCTATATTGATATTTTATGGAACAGGTACCCGTGTACCCAGTAAACGTGTCAGATTTTCACAATGTCCCCTTTGGTGTTCCCGATATGTCAGTGGAGACTGTCACATCAATTTTAGATTGATGATGTTATAGAGAGATTTTTTTTTCGTAGGCTCTTCCTCATATAAGGTGTCAGATTTTCGGGTTCGATCTGCCATGCTACTTCGCTATCACGTTCAAGATAGTGAGAGAGAGAGAGAGAGAGAGAGAGAGAGAGAGAGAGAGAGAGAGAGAGAGAGACTATGACTTTGACTTTGACGAGTTTATTGAGACAAGTGATTACGTACATCTGAAAAGGATGAGGTAGAGAGAGAGAGAGAGAGAGAGAGAGAGAGAGAGAGAGAGAGAGAGAGAGAGAGAGAGAGAGAGAAAGAGAGAGAAGATAATTTAAATATTCGCAGAAACTTGAGGGGTAGACTTCATATTTGTAATGGCTGATGCTATCTTCAGCCGAAATACCCTTAATTGTTCTACGAATTCTTACTCCCCATTTCTTTACCATTTTCTTCCACCCGACCCCTATAATCGTCCTTATCATATTTCTCTCCTGTTATCTCTTCTTCTTGTTCTCTTTCCTCCTCCTCCCCCTTTTTTCCCTTTCTTCTCGTCTTCTCCCCTCTCTCTTCTTTTTATTCGCATCTTCCTCCCCTTCTTCATTAGAATCTTGTACTTGACATGTGTTGTATTTATGGATTAGACTCGCATAAATCTCCGTCCGTCAAGTGAAGCTTCCTTGCCGAGTCGTTGCCATGACAACCCCTCGAGGCGTTGCTCGGGCTCGGCGAAGGGAGACGCTGAGGGAGGCTGAGGAACCCCGCGAGGGAATGAGGGAGGGAGGGAGTAAATGAATGAGGACACGCATACATTACTGTCCACCCATTCCCACACATCATCCACCCCACGGTACCCACACCCTCCCATCCAACTACCCACACAGAGGACTAACAGTACCCACACCCTCCCATCCACCCTGAACTCCCATCCAACTACCCACACAGAGGACTAACAGTACCCACACCCTCTCATCCATTCACCCCCACATACTACCCACACCCACTCTCCCTTTCAACTAACCACACAGGACACCCAAAGTACCAAGACCTTCCTATCCACCCACTCACACAGAATCCACATCCCACACCCTTCCTGCAACCCGCATCCACCCATGATTGAAAATAGGATGAGAAAAGGGATTCCCTTTCATTAATGGATAAGGATAGGAAGAAACTGCGACAGTCATCACCATGATTATGATCCGATTTTATCAACGTTGATGTGATTTGATGTAATTATCTTTAGGGTTATCTTGCGTTATCAGTTGCGTTCAAGTAAGTAAACGCAAGTAAATATAAAGACCCATGAGACTATCTATTTACAAGTTAGATTCATTTGTAAGTAAATTCTGTAAAGTCAGATATATAAAGATATTCATAATCAGACACATATTATTAACAAAAGAGACAAGCTATTTATTTTTTTCCGGCATAATTAAGGATGAAATAGCAATTAAGTATTTTCAAAATGACTTGTTATCATTTTACTCCTTCATTCTTCCGAGCTCGGTGTCTCCAGCATTTCCCTTCGTTGCCTTATGAAGAAGGGGGAAAAAGGGGGAAAGATACCGACCAGTTTAACCCCCCACCCCCACCCCACCCCACCCCACCCCCCTTTCCGTAACAAAGAATGTTTCCGGGCGCTTAACCTTTAGTAAAGTAGCCAGGTAGAAAAAGAAGACGGAGCAGATAAGGTCGAGGGAAAGCCGGGATTTTACGGCGCGGGGTTTCGGTCGTAGCTCGGAAAGGCTCGTGATGAACCGTAAAATAATAATAAGCGCGGAAGAAGCGCTCTCGACGTTTGGGGAGGGGTGGAGGGGGGAGAGGGGAGAGGGGGGTCGTGGATACTTTCGTCTTGTCGCTGTGCTGTTAAAAGTTATCGACTGTTTTGTCCGAGATATTTTTTTTTTTTTTACCTCATCTTCGTTTTTAACTACGCTATTTCTTTCATTTTTTTTTCTCTCTCTCTCCCTACCTGCTCCTCCCTCCCCTCCCCCCTCCCCCCTCTCTTTGTTCCTTCTTTTCACGTAAACAACTCATGAATCTCCCGTTTCAAAGGGCGCGTGTTTACTTGATCGGTCGCTTGTTTACAGAAATCCTCACCTGAAGACAAGGACAGAGGTCAGACGTCGCGAGTCGAGATTATTTATGTCGAAGTCCTATGACACCAGAGGCCCTTTTTTATGAGCGTTCCGGCCGGTCCGCTAACCCCTTCTCCCTCCCTACAGCTGTGTGTCGGGGGAGAAGTTTGTTTTAACTTCGCTTTACTGCCCGGGGAAGTTGGGGAGTCTAGAACCGTCCAGTCATCCCAGACACGTGACTGGGGATACTTGGGGGAAGTGTTTAGGAATGGCCTGTGCCGAGGGCCGAGTTGTTGGATGTCTGGTTGTTTGCTCGTGTCGCTTGGAAGGAACGGTATTTCGGAATGTTAAGTGTATATACCGAATGCAGTATACATATATATATATATATATATATATATATATATATATATATATATATATATATATATATATATATATATATATATATATATATATATATATATATATATATTTAGAAACACATGTGAGAGAGTACTAGTGAGAGTGAATGATACCCATATACATATATAGAGGAATATATGTCTATGTGTCTTAGCACACACACACACACACACACACACACAAACACAAACACACACACACACACACACACACACACACACACACACACACACACACACACACACACACACACACACACACACACACACACACACACACACACACACACACACACACACACACACACACACACACACACACACACACACACACACACACACACACACACACACACACACACACGCACACACAACACGTAGAGAGAGAGAGAGAGAGAGAGAGAGAGAGAGAGAGAGAGAGAGAGAGAGAGAGAGAGAGAGAGAGAGAGAGAGAGAGAGAGAGGCGGAGGGGAGGGGAGGGGAGGGGGGATGAGAGAGAGATGGTTGCCAGTGTCTGAGCACACAAATCTACATATAACCTTTCATTCAAGCACACGCAAACAAATCCAAACTGGATTCGCTAAACACCAGCAGTCAAAAATGGACAATAATCACCACAGCTTTGGACACACGCACGGTCACAGATCCCATGCTCATCCACACGCCGATCGAGCTCAGAAATGGAGAGCGCAACAGAAGCTCGACGAAACGTGAGAGAGCGAGCGAGCTTGAATAAGGTTAGAAGGAGCAAGTTTCGGGGCAGTGTGAGAGGTGAGTTCTAAGTGGTGTTACGGCAGGTCTCTTTAAGGTGGCGCGAGTGGTGGAGGGAGCTGCTCTCCTTCCTTCGCCCCGCCCCCCCCCCTCCCCCCAGACCCCAAAAGCATGTGCAAGCAGGAACATACCTCTCCGACGCTCATTATATTTCGCTCCCTGGATCGCGGCGGTCTTTTGTGTCATTGTGGTTTGGTATGATGTCGAAGTCGCGGCGGCTGTATGTGTCTTTTCTCTTTTTTTTCTAAGCTTACTTGTTGTCTGTCTTTGGCTTGGAGGGAGACACTCGTGTTGTCTTTTTTTTTTTTTTTTTTAACGTACTTCATTTGTATTTACCTGTGCGGAAGATGCGATGGGTGTTTTTTTGTTTTTGTTTTTGTTTTCGAATCTTCCTTCGTCTTCCTTCTTCAGCTTCACTTGCTCTATTTTCGCTTCCTAAAAAAATCGTTGGTATTGGATTCCTCTCGTTGCTAGCCACACATTATCCACCTGGGGCAAGCAACCCATAGTCGGCATCCCTCCAATTTGCAGTGTCTCTGCGTCCCCCCCCCCTCCCCACCCCCCACCTCAGCGTGTCAGTCTCGATAGTGACGTAACCGTACCCCTCTCTCTCTCTCCCCCCTCCCCCACTCACCTCCCGGCAGCCTCCTCCCTCCATTCTCCCCTCCCCCCCTCCCCCTCCTATCACCACCTCCCCACTCCTCTCGCAGACAAATGTACTGACTGCGGCTTTGTTCCCCCCCCCCCCCAGCCCTTCCCTTCGCCTCTCCCCCTTCCTCTGCCACCCCCTCCCCACCTTTCCCCTCCCCTTTACCCCACGGCCGGCCCTCACCCCCCCCTCCCCACCTTTCCCCTCCCCTTTACCCCACAGCCGGCCCTCACCCCCCCTCCCCCCCCTTCCCTTTCCCCAGTGCGCCTCTACTTGTAAAAATTGCGCAGTAAAAGCTTCGGGGTTTGAAAGTTTGGGTTGAAGCACGTGATCACTGGCGCGCCAACGTCCCGTCCCTTCTTTTCGCTGCCGGACGGTCGAACTGCTCCTTAGGGAAAAAAAAAAAACGATGATTGTTAATGATTGTTGATATTTGATTTTAGCTTTTTTTTTTAGATTTTATTTTCTTTGGATTGGCTGACTTTTAAGAAGGAATGATTTGTTTCTTCGTTTTCCTTATTTTTTTTATGATAGTTATGTCTTTTTGATGTTTCGATTTTTATGTCCGTTTTGCTCGTCTTGTAATGGTTCAGTTGCAGGTATATTTTTATTCGATGATTTTTTTTAGTGTATTCAGCTGTTCTGCGTTGAAGATGGTGATCACCAATTTTTGGCCAAGTGCCATGAAAATACCAGAGGGATCCAAGGGAATAAACTGGTGATTTCGTCGCATTTGAACTAAAAGGAAGTGATGATATATACAGGTTATGTGCATTAGCGGAGATCATGTTTATATCGGATTATTATTGAGCGCCAAGATATTTAGCGATGTTATTGGAAAATCCCTATGTAATGCGACCAATTAATGCGTTCATTGGTATTGGACTAAATTTAAAGGGATTAGAAGCTTAGTTCTAAGGATTCTGAACGACCAGGGAATGAACTCTCAATATTTCCGAAAGCTTTGAAATAGAAAGCTTGATGAAATAATTCTTGACCTCACTATCCGAAAGCATCAGTATTCATGTAGCTCTCATGTTGTTCAGACACTTTCTTTGTAAGGTTAATATCTTGCGCCAAGAATTTAGCCGGGCGTGAACGCACTCGAGGGCGTAGGAGTAGCCGGGAACGTGACACGGAAACGTAACAGCGAAAAACGTCCTTGCAATATTTTTTTTTTTTTTTTTTTTTTTTTTTTTTTTTTTTTTTTTTTTGGTCCGTGCATGTGATCCTGTGGGACCTTTATAAAAGTGCGACTCGCTTATGTTCATGATTTTTTGAGAACCTTTGATATTTCTTTCTTACTTTTTATTTTTTATCATCACGTGGCTGGTTCCGATGACATCATGAAATTCAACACGGCTCAGCGAGAGGAAGATGCAAAGAGTGAGAAATGAATTCAACAATTGAACATAAACAACCCTTGCTTGATCCCCACCCTCACCCTAAAAACCTCGCCGCTCAACAACCAACAACCCTCAACCCTCAACCTCACACGCCACAGTATAAGTCGTCCCTCACCGCATCCCCCCCTTCCCCTACTTCACCCCCCCTCCCCCCCGCTCCCCGGCATTCTGCTTAACATCTTTCCCTTCATTAGTCCGCGGGCGAGAGACCTTTTACAGGCTTTTACCAGACTCACAGAGACCGTGTAATTTCAGACAATTTAGGGTATGATTATCTCGCGGCAAAATAGTGTTCAACGTCAGCTACGAGGGGGGGGGGGAGGGGAGGGGAGAGGGAGAGCTGGGGGTGGTAGTGGGGGTGGGGTGGGGAGTTTATGTACAGTTGGTTCTCGCTTCGTAAGGACGAAAGTGTGGGATGCCATAGAGGGGTTAAGCATACCACTGCGACTGCGTTCGTTCGAGGCATGAGATCAAATCCTAAAATCGATTCGATGCGTGAAACAAAATCCGTTGAATCCAATTCCAACACTTGCGACATATGTGCATGGACGTCAGCAAACATCTGTTTTCTTTAGAGATTGGTATGTATATACCTACATCAAAAATCAAACCATGCTCTCTCTCTCTCTCTCTCTCTCTCTCTCTCTCTCTCTCTCTCTCTCTCTCTCTCTCTCTCTCTCTCTCTCTCTCTCTCTCTCTCTCTCTCTCTCTCTCTCTCTTTTTCTTTCGTTCTCTCATCTTTTCTCTCTCTCTCTCTCTCTATGTATATATATATATATATATATATATATATATATATATATATATATTGTGTGTGTGCGCACGCGCGCTCGTGCTTATAAATTGTAGACGGTGTATGTGAGTTTGTCAGTGTGTGCACGTATCTATAATATAGCAGACTGTTATACTTATTGTATATTGAAAATTCGCAGTTTTAGCTTCCGTTTGAACAAATACTTATGGAAACGCCGTAAAAAGTGAAATACAGAAGCACATTTAAATAGTAACCGCCATTACCCAGATTGGCTTTAGTAACGTATATAGCCAAGTAAAAGGACAACCCGACGCGGAAATAGTTTAAGGGTTCGATTCATCCGGGGAATCACTGGCCGACCCCTCCCCCCTCCCCCCTCCACCCCCCCGTTGCGGAAGAGGCGCCGGCCCTGTGTCATGCACTGCGGAATACTCCTTTATTCTTGCTCGGGTAATTTAGCTTGGTAATGGCAGCGGTAGGGACCGTAGGAGGGGAAGGAGAAGGAGGAGGGGGGGTCGGGGAGAGGAAGAGGGAGGCCCACCCCTCTAGCTGCGACCCCCCCACCCCCCCCTCTCCCTCTCTCCAGTTTGACAGACACCTGCAAAGGGTGCACTCGACCTGTTCCAGAGATTGGTACAGGAGATGTAGATGTAGACGTATACACTGTTTGTGAGTGTCAGTCTACGCGCGCTCTAGAGACAGACAGAGTTGAGGAGACTAAAACACCCTTTCTACTTTTCGGTGGATGAGGAGACAACAATCGAATATCTTCAGTGGGAAATGTAAATATTCCTCTCCACTTCCGTGTAATAATGATGTTTTTTTTTTTTCTTCTCAGAACTAAAGTGCATAATTTCTCTACACAAAAATGAGTAAGGTGTGCCAACATACCCCCAATATAATATATAGAGATTGGCACTCAGTTAGGGATGAATTAGCGTATCAAAATAATTATCATCTTTAAAGTACTTAGAGACATAGAGTAGCTTTGACACTTATTTCCAGTTATATGCAGTTCCAAAAGAGCATAAACAAAACAAATATGAAGGCCGGACGTAGGCCAGCAGCAACAGCAAAAGGCCTAAAACTAAAGCATCAATAAATCATGAAAATAAAATAAATCAAGTAAGACACGTAAACTAAGAAATATGAATATATAAGCCTAACATCATTAATCATAAGAACTATATTTTAGTTTATAGCAAGAAACTATACATGGTCGATTTCAGGAGTAAATCATTTATAAACCTTTAAAGAAATGAAAATGATGTAGCTGGAGGGGCGTTAGAAATAGATCAGCCGATGATATTTGAAAGGAAGATACAATAATTGCTACTGATGTTTTTTATTATTTGTTATAGAGTTTAGACATGTAAAATTTACATTTATTGAGTGAGTTTCACCCTGTGTCCTTAATTTAAGGTGAGGATGTAATAGTGAGAGATTGATAGTAATAGCAATTGATGTAGATGTTTACCTATTTTTATAATTTGAAGGAAAAAAATTGAGTTTAACATAATGAGGGGTTGATGTGTAAATTATTTTAGAATGTTGCCTCTTCTGAAATTAAGTAAAAGATTCATGTTGTAAATGAAATCTAATTGTTAAAGAGTTTAAAAGGTTGGTAATTATCTTTAAGTAGATATCAGAGGAAGAATTCTGCTTAAGTGAATTAATCGTGATACTTCACCAATTAAATAATGCTTTAATTATTGTATATCTGTATCTGATTTTTTTCATATATATATATATATATATATATATATATATATATATATATATATATATATATATATATATATATATATATTGAATGTTCAAGTTTAACGAGTGCATTTCAGTTAAACATTTCTTTTCCTCAGAAAATGAATGAACAGAGGAAGCTTTCTTTGCTCATAAAATATACATATAACTTAATGAGTATTTTGCAATTAGTGAAAGAAGAATTAAACAAACTTTATGACTTGACTGGTTAACGACGTATCAGATGATTTATGAACATTGCATTTAGGATGACGGACTGAATAGTTAAAGTTATGGAGATTTAAGGATGAATAAGATGACCAATTAATGGTAAATCATTAATAATAAAAGTGAATTCAGTTCGTGTTCATTAAGAATGATGATTACTTATTGTTGTATGAAGATAATCATTAATTTATTAAGATATGATTTGTGTGTATCTTTAGACACATGTCACGTGAAAGAAAACTTGAGAATGGCAAAAAATATAAAAATGGATATGATCGTAATAGATCGTTTATGTAACCATCATAATACTCAATTGAAGATTACTTCTCTATAGCCAAATATATAATATAACAAAAGATGTTAGCGAGAACTATCTCCCTTTGACCTCAGCACCAGCGCCCTTTTAGTATCGTGTTTTGTGATTATTATATAGTTTGAGTCTTAGAGTCATCTGGCAAATAGTGGAATTATTTACAGTTTGTTATCATACCTTCTTCTTCTTCTTCTTCTTCTTCTTCTTTTTTTTTTTTTTTTTTTTTTTTTTTTTTTGCCTACTTACCCCGGTCACCCTTTGACTATGCAGGTGTTTTTCTGATTGAAGGGCGGCTCTCATGATACCAGCTATATATATATATATATATATATATATATATATATATATATGCATATATAATTAGAAAGGGAAATGGAAGGGGGGAGAGATATATATTAGATATGTATATGTAATTAGAAGGGGAAAGGAAAGGCGGGTGAGATATCATGATACCAGGTATATATATGTATATATTATTAGAAAGGGAAAGGAAAGGGGGAGAGCTCTGCAGTGTAACACTATAGATGCTATCTTATGTAACTGGCGCATATATCCTATAACAAATACTTCGTATGGTAGTCAGGATTGCTATATTTACTTCAAAGGGATGTGAATTTGACACTTATTGACAGCAGAGTAACAAGAACAACAAAAAAAAGAATACATCTCAGGAAACTCTCCCTCCCGCACACATAGTCGGCCCATCGACCGCCCTGTCTCGGTTCTCAGCATCTTGAACCGCGAAATACAGAGTGGATGTTGAGGGACGGTATCGCCGAGGTCACGTCAAATCAAGGCGCGTTCCAGGTCATGGGAGCGGATCGTAGGGCTTGTCAGCATTCCCCTGGCAGACGCCCAATGAAGACGCGGGGTCTCGGTTGAGCGGCGCGAGAGATTTATGACAGGAATGAGGTGGATGGAGGGTATTCCGAGAAGGTGGAGGG
>NW_028234415.1:4076283-4083783 GCF_977035675.1 Penaeus japonicus | reverse complement strand
TAGGTTTACGAATTTTCTTTGCACATGTTGAATGGAATGCTGATGGACGCACGCATGCACACACGCGCTCACACACACACACACACACACACACACACACACACACACACACACACACACACACACACACACACATATTGTCTGTATTTATGCATCATTCTACTCTATTCTTACCTGAAGACCTTATTAATCAAACAATACCACCATGAGAAATACTTATCCCGGTCCAATTTTAATTTGAACGACACAAACAGAAATAGATGAAACAGATTTGTTCTTCCCGATGACTGGACGGACGGTTTCGTAGCGATTCCCACCCCAGACGTCGAACAATGGGTTTAGGGGCCTATTTGTTTTCCGAGATGTAAATCAGCGCAGATGAGGGAGGGGTAAGGGCAGAGGGGGGAAGGACAAGGAGGAGGGAAGGGATAGGGCAGAGGGGGGAAGGACAAGGAGGAGGTAAGGAGGAGGGAAGGGATAGAGGAGAGGTAGGGAGGAATAGGAGTAGGAGGCAAGGGGAGAGAAGGGATGGAGGAGGAGTAGGGAAGGACAAGGAGGAGGTAAGGAGGGAAGGGATAGAGGAGAGGTAGGGAGGAATAGGAGTAGGAGGCAAGGGGAGAGAAGGGATGGAGGAGGAGTAGGGAAGGACCGGGGCATTTGGGTAGAAATCTCAGACTAACTCTTAATAAGTTATCAAGAGAATCGGAATGTCTGAGAGGGTATAATTGGGCGGCGACGGGAATCATTATGCGCTAAAGGGAATGGGCGTCGTAAACACAACGTAATGTGTGATCATGGTAGTTAGTTGGCAGGTGTGAAGGGAATTAAGCTGTGGAAGGGACGCTCTCGTGACGAGATATGGGAGCGGCGAACTCGTAACATTCTTCATTTGGGAATGAGTTTTGGCGAAATTGTTGAATTACCGAAGAGGATGGGTGATAATGCGCCTGTATGTTAGGGCATAGGAAGACCATAAGGTAAAACATGCACACAGGGACTGACTAAAGCTGATGCCATGCACAAGTACAAGTATAGACATGCATGGAAGGCGGGTGAGAAAAATGTGTTTTTTAATCCGCTATTATGATATTGATTGTTGGTCATACGAGAGATTTAATGGACTAATGGACTGTAGGTTTCGGTTTCCTCAGCTACTGAAGTATCTACGTAAGCTCATTGATTACTTGAAACTCGGAATTATCACCAAGATTTCTCAGCAGGATCTAAGAGTGAGCAGGACGTTTTTAGAACTGCTTCCTCCACCAAGTCACCCGTTAATGAAAATCTACTACAGTCCGTAATCAAATTTAAGCCACAACTTCTCCCACACGAAGTAGATGTCTGTGCTAGCCCTGGGCTGTGGAGGTGCGGGGATCCAGTTAACGGGAGGTTGTAAATAGCGCGAGCCATAACTGTCAAGCGGCAGGTGCGACCCTGGCAGTCCCGGTCTCTTACCCTTGGTCTGGCCTCTCAACCCCGGTCTCTTACCGCAGGTCTCTCAGCCCGGGCCTCTTTCCCCCTGGTCTGTCCACCCTGGTCTCGACCCGAGTCTCTTCAGTAAACCTTTCCGCTTGCATCTCTCCTCGAGTCGCCGTGCTCTTGTCAGTCCGTATCGCCTCCTAAGTCTTCTTCATGCACCAGCAAGCCGAGCTCCTTTCGGTGGCTGCCTTGCCTGCCTCTTCCGCCTCTGGCACGGCACTGGGAGCTAATGTACAGTCACTTCCAGAAGTCGGGCGCAGCTCGTGAATTCCGGCGGCTCTGAACCAGTGGATCCCGAAACAACGCGCATATATGTGCATATATGCGGATTCCGAGATTCACTGGTTCAGGGAAACGGGGTTCGAATCTGTGCATGTCCTTTAGGAGTGCCTGACGAGTCGTGTGCTTTATAACCCTTGTGGTGACCATTGCGGTGACTCGTATAGGTTTTACTTTTTAGATTTGATTTGAAAGTGAAATTGAGTTTTTATCTTGAAATTTTAAAGCACTATGAATGAATCTAAAGGATAATGTAAAATGATAATACGGTGGATTTTCTGATCAAATATGTGATTTCTTTTGTCATTGGGGCACATATTAAAGAAAACAAAAGGAACAACCACACACGCTAAGATGTAAAATATGACTCCTCGCAGCACTTGATATAGCAGTATAAGAAAAGTCCGGGAATGCATGGAATGAAACCTTTACGAGAGCAGAATGTATTGGGGTTCGAGAACTCGGAAGACATTTTTTATTCGTATTTCTTGCCATCCCAAGGCGGGGGCAAGACCCAGCGGAGAAGAAGAGAGAGGCGGGAGAAGTTGCAACTTTCCAAAGGGGAAGGGGAGGGGGGGGAGGGTGTTAGACCGTGGGAAAGGAACAGCGGCAGAAAACTGTAGTGTTCGTTGTACTGTTTTTTTTTTTTTTTTCTCTGGTGTAGTCAGCAGTTTGTACATGCGTGTGAATGTACATGCGTTTTTTGTTTTTGTTTTCTCTCCCATGTAAGAAGATAAGGTGTATATACTGCCAGCGGAGGAGTCTTATCATGAAACTTATCTTCTCACTTGGGACTGATTTTTTTATCTTCTTAAAAAAAAAAACATGTCAAAAGAAGTTGATCGAGACTTTAATGTGTTTTCGCCAGGTTTCATAAGGATAACGTTTCTTCTGGATATAAACGTTTTCTGCTGGAAAGAGACAGCCTGGTTGTACACATCGAATATAGAGAGTCCATCTTTTGTAATGAATTGCCTTTGCTGATTACCTCGTAAATCTTTGCAGCATCAATTAAGCACATTTAAGCAGGCAACCTTCTTCATCGAGGAAAAATGGAAAGAGAAATAAATTATAGGCTAACAGAGAGAGAGAGAGAGAGAGAGAGAGAGAGAGAGAGAGAGAGAGAGAGAGAGAGAGAGAGAGAGAGAGAGAAGGGGGGAAGGGGGAAGGGTGTAGAAGAGAGACATGAAAGAAAAAATACGAAGGAGGCGCAAGAGAGGGATCTAGAAAAAAAGGAAAGATGGCGTGAAAAAGTGAAAGAATATATGGAGGGAAATACGGCAACATTTGCAACGTGTGAGTAAAATACGAGGCCTCAAGGTCACGTCAGCGGTCCTGAAGCGGGATAAAATATGTATCCAGGATGAAAGATGTAGCATGGGCCAACTGGACCCGCTTCCCACTCCCACCCTGCCCTCTCCCCTCTTTCTTCCCCCTAATCTCTTCTTCCATTTTCCGCCTCTGCTCTCCCTTCTTCCCTTTCTCCCTTCTCCCTCTGTCCTCTGACCCCTCGCTTACTTTCTAACGTCCCCCCCCTCCCCTCTCCACCTTCCCCCCCATCTCTCTCTCTCTTTCCCTTTCCCTTCCCCCCCTCTCCCCCCTTACCTTTTCCCTTTTCCCTTCCCGCCTGAACCCAGAGAAAACTTAATAAAGCGGTACCCAGGTCATAGAAATGGTATATGAGCTTGGAACTTTGGTTGACATCCCACAGGCTGGTACCAAATTTGAGCTTTGCTCCTACCGTTGGCACCAAATGTGAGCTTCTTGCTGAGTGGGAGCATGTTGTTTACTCACATCTTGGACGCTGATGCAGAGAGCATAGTTGTTTCTCTGCTGCAGCGGTTTAATAACTAGTAGAAGGTCGGATGATACGCTAGCCTCCAGCCGGCGAGACCAGGGAGAAGTCATCCACGACCCAGCCCTTGGCTATCACTCTATCGTCGCATCTGTCTTCCTTTCTGACCTAGCTTCCCTTTCCTTGCCGACCCAGGGCGTTTTATCTTCTGGAAAATGATCTAAGAGTTGCCAAGGCGTGGTCAGTGCGTAGGCAACATTTAAATCTACTGCAAAGTGAACAAACACAAGCAATGAGTTGCGCTAATGAAGAGTAATTGCCCTAATAATAACTCAGGTAACAACTCTATTGTGTTCTTACGATAAGTATGGACACATTTCCCAAATGAGAACACGATGGCGATACATATAGTAACTTCCAATAGATACTATTCCTGGTTTCTGGTTCTCTATCCTTACAGGTAGCTCGACAGGAAGTCTTCTGGCTATGAGGAAGAAATATGTCTCAAAGGAAGCTTTGATCATGCTAGCGATGTAATAGGATAAACTATACAAGTCGTGACAATCAGTTGATTAGAGGATAAAAGGGGTAATGTAAGAGATGGAAATTAGACACGAGAATCAATAGGGGAGTGAGTGAATGAGTAATTGAGTGTGTGTGTATGTCTGTGAGTGAGTGAGTGAGTGAGAGGGATAGGAAAGGAAGAATAGGGAAAAATAATAAAAAAGGGGGTAGAGAAGGAGGAAAAGAGTAGAGGAGGGGGGGAGAAGGAGGAGGAGGAGGAGGAGGAGGAAGGGGAGGCCATCAACCAGAAGATGGATGACGTGTGCATGTCTGGGCTTAAGTTAGGAACCAGGCTGGCCAGTCTGAGGAGGGAGGGGGAGAAGGAAGAAAAAGATGGGTATTGGTCGTACATCATTGACTGGCCGTAGAGGGAGAAGGAAGGGAGAGAAGAAAGGGCGAAGGAAACAGTAGATGACACCGACTGGAAATCGCCAAAGTGAGGAAGAGGAGAAGGAGAGTAAACAGGAATAAATGATATGCGTCGTGGATCGCTGACTGGATGCAAACGGGGAACGAAAGGGAGAGAAGAGGAGGGAAAGGAAACAGAGCTAAATGATATTGGTCTTGGATCATTGCCGGGAAATTGACGAAGAGAGGAAGAGAATCAGAAGGAAAGAAGTAATTGATATTGGTCGTGGATCATTGATTGGGAGGAGGGAACGAAAGAGAGGGAGAGGAGAAGAGGGAAAGAAGGAAAGAAACAAAAATAAAACACATCAGGCGTGTGTCTTGTGATTGGTAATGGCGAAAGGATAAAGGAGGAATATATATATATATATATATATATATATATATATATATATATATATATATATATATATATATATATGGATGCATATTTTTTTTCTCTCTCTCTCTTTTTCATCTTCTTTTTCTTTTCTTTTTCTTCTTTTTTCTCTTTTTCTTCTTTTTTTTTCTTTTCTTTTTTCTTTTTTCTTCTCTTTTTTTCATTTCTTTTCTTTTTTTTCTTTTTTTTTCTTCTTTTCTTTTCTTTTTTCTTTTTTTCTTTTTTTTCTTCCCTTTTCATTTCTTTTCTTTTTTCTTTTTTCTTCTCTTTTTCTTCATTTCTTTTCTTTTTTTTCTCTCTTTTTCTTCTTTTCTTCTCTTTTTTATTTTTTTCTCTTTTTTTCTCCTCTATTTTCTATTCTTTTTTTCTTTCTTTTTTTTATTTTTTTCCCTTTCGTCTTCTTTTCTTTTCTTTTTTCTTTTTTTCTATTTCTTTTTTTTTCTTTTTCCTTTTTCCTTTTTTTCTTTTTCTTTCTTTTCTTTTGAACTTGTACGTTTTTACTTTTTTCTTATTTGTCTCTTATATTTCAGCAAATTTTCAACAGTGCATAAAGAATAAAATGCTATCGGATTTCTTTTATAGATTCTTCTTCTCATTTTCAAGAGAACTTTGGCCGAGTTTGGCCACAATGAAAATACGAAGACAGAATTAACTTGATTCTTCTTCGGGGAGATGTAATGGAATTCATTGGCATTTCTCAACATCTGATTTGCATATCTATTTATTGGGCCGCACTGACTCGGATTTTTTTTTCTTTTATTGTAAATCACTGCTGGTCATGGCCTCAGATTGTCTTTTTTTCTGTCCATTAGGTAAAACTGACATAACCTTGGTTCCCCAGAACTTTGCTAAACTAAACTGCCAAGAAGAATGTAGAGTTTCCCGTGGGAGACAGAGGCAGAGAGAGAGGGAGGGAGAGAGGGATGGAGAGAGAGAGAGAGAGAGAGGGAGGGAGGGGGAGAGAGAGGGAGAGAGAGGGAGAGGGGGAGAGGGGGAGGGAGGGGGAGAGGGAGAGAGGGAGGGAGGGAGGGAGGGAGGGAGGGAGGGAGGGGGAGAGAGGGGGAGGGGGGGAGAGAGAGAGAGAGAGATGGAGGGGGAGGGAGAGGGAGAGGGAGGGGGAGAGAGAGAGGAAGAGGGGGAGGGAGGGAGAGGGAGAGAGACAGAGGCAGAGACAGAGAGAGAGAGAGAATGAATGAGGATGATGATGATATTGGATCCCTTTGTGTGTATGTATGCTAACCTTCCCCTTTCCTTCTTTCCAGGTATGTATTACACGCGGGTAAAGGAACACCAGGAAAAGGGTTTGTCAGTGAGAGTCAGTAGAACGAGGAGGAAAAGGAGGAAGAGTGAGAAACAATAGAAGAAGAGGAACAACAAAAAAGTAGTAATGGTAGAATGATAGTGTTAGTAGTACTAGTAATAGTATAAGGAGGATTAGAATAGGAGGAGGAGGAGAAGAAGAAGAAGAAGAAGAAGAAGAAGAAGAAGAAGAAGAAGAAGAAGAAGAAGAAGAAGAAGAAGAAGAAGAAGAAGAAGAAGAAGAAGAAGAAGAAGAAGGAGAAGGCGAGGGGAGAAGGGAAAGAAGAAGGAGAGGTGAGGTGAGAGGAGGAGGAGGCGGCGCTGGGGGGTGGGGGGGATGGGATGGGGGAGTGTGGCGGCAATCAGGCTAGGTTTGATCCCTCGCTCCCTCTCCTCTTCACCTTGGCTAGTCACGCCGACGCCGAAGACGCGAAGGAACCCCCAATTAAACGCCGTCCTGATTGGCTGTCCCTCATCCAGATACGCGGAGATGAATGGTCTGGGCGGGTTTTTTTTTTTTTTTTTTTTTTTTTTTTTTTTTTTTTTTTTTTTTGTTTTTTTTTGTTGTGGTGGGGGGTGGGGGGGGGTTTCATCGCGGGCTGTGTGTTTTTGTTATTTTATTTATTTGTTTATTTACATGTGTATGTCATAGTGGGTTATAGATTGTCAGTTTTATTTTTTTTTCGGGGGGGAGGGATATGTTATTTATTTATTTATTTTTTATTATTTATTTTTATTATTTATTTATTTATTTATTTGCAAGGGATACATTTGATAAGATCTAAGATTAGCGTTTTCTCGGTGTGTATGAGTAGAAAATATTTTATTGTAAGTGAACTTGCATGTTGTCACTCACTGTCCTTTTCTTCTTGTTCCACCCACTAAGGCGTTTGTCATTTGAATCATTAGCAATCGCAATTTATTACAAGTGCTGGTTTATTATTTCTTTTATCATTTTAATCAATCAGTATTGCCGCTGTCATTATAATGTGATACCGTTTGCAGTTCTGTCACTCTTATAGTTATTGCCACATTTAATCTCGCGTGATTCTAGTTACACTTTGTACTTCATTTTGGTGTCATTACGTCACCTCTCTTATCTTGTTCCTTTTCTACTGATGTTAGTTATAATTAATTGCAACGTTGTTTTGTTTTATTGTCTTATTGCTTTATTGTTAGTGGTACTAGTGTGGCTTTTACGGCGGTTGTTTCTGATTTGATAATAGGGATTATAATAATGATTATGATTATCATCATCAATCATCATCATTATCATTGTCATTATCACCATCACCAT
>NW_028234415.1:4068783-4071283 GCF_977035675.1 Penaeus japonicus | reverse complement strand
GATGTTTTAATCTGCCATGCGGGGGGAAGCAGGCACCCGTGGGACGAGGGTAGCACTAAGCATGTGACGTTTCTCGTCGAGTCCGATTCCTCTTCAGATGGTAATGTCGAAGAATTAGGGTTTGTGTTATGTTGCTATGTGGTCTGGTCCATAGGGGTTGCGTGTGATTGGTACTGGCTTTTGATACTGGCTGCAACATGAGGTAAGAATGTATGGCAACAGACTTGATGTGTATCGTTACATGATGTTTATCTTTTTCGGAATGGCAAAACTGAGGGTGTAGTTAAAGCTTACGAGGTCAAATAGCTATAATAATGTTCTTGTGAATGCAGAATGGTCATCATACGTAACTGGGTCAGTGCCCCTTCAGAGGTGACATCTTTTCCAACCGATTTTTTTCAGTTATTCTGACTTCTCGTTAGAAAACATGCAGCAATTACGAGTGTGCGGGGAAGCATAGAACTTTCCGAATCTCGCACTGTGTCATCCATCTGGTCATGAGCTGACACTTTTCCAAAAGTGAGATAACGGATAAAATACGAAAAAGGGAAATAAATCAGCGAATGAATAAACGAATACAATTAATACAATAGGAACAAACCTGACAGAGAGGTGATCATTTTCACTGTATCCTTCATTCTGTCAGAGGTTACTCCCTGAGATCCTTTCGCCCCCGTCATCGGTGTCTCTGAATGATGAATAGGACGGCGATGAAAGCAGTATGCGTGTAGGTATATGTACGCGAGGTGGGGTGGGGTGGGGTGTTGGGGGGTGGGACTTTCCCTGATTAGGCTCCGGTCAGATGATAACGTCGAGGTTATGTTTGTTTACGTATTATATGCCGTGCTTGTCATTCGTGACTTTTTTTTTTTTTTTTTGGGGGGGGGCGGTATGCCCAATGCATTTTCTCCCCCTTCTTTGGTGCAATTGCAACCACGTTGTGATATATCGCGCGGGGTGGTATTCATGGGAGGTTTAACTCTGCAAATACGCGGAAATTGCAGGAACGTAAATTCAGAATATGTGCAATACTCGTATTTATCTATCACTTTAAATATATCAAATGGACGATATTAAAGACTTGGTCGGTGGGAGGGCACTGTGCAGGTAGCTCGAACGAGTTTCAGGTATTCGGCTCGTGTGTGAAGTTGCCGCTGAGTGTTGCTTGCGTACTTTTATTCCCGTCATTTTTGAGGGCCTTTTCCTCCTATTTCTCCAGCATTTTAGGGCTTCTCCTTGGATGCAATCGAACGGGCATGTGATATAATGTCAGAAAGTCACTAAATAAATACATAGAGCGAAAACAGTAAGTGTGGTTCAAATTTGATACGATAGCACAATTTTACTACCTGGCAACCACTGTAAAAGTGACACTCCTATCTTTTCCACCTTAAGACTATTGATTCTGAGACCGTAGATGCTTGTTCACCGACAGCGACAGCCAGAATTGGTGCGGAGGATGTCTGTGTTGTCCGATACTGTCGGGGAGGGACTCGCTGGCGGGGTTTGAGCAAGGGAGATAACGGGGGAGGGCGAAGGAGGAGGGAGGAGGAAGAAGTTGGAGGGTGGGGGAGGGAGCTGGAGGAGGGGAGGAAAGGGAGTTGGAGGAGGGGAGGGAGCTGGTGGGGTACCGAAGGGGATCCGGAGGGGATGGGGTACCGAAGGGAAGCCGAAGGAGATGGGGTACCGAAGGGGAGCCGGAGAGGAGCTGGAGGGGGAGGAAGAGGGAACTGGAGGAGAAGCAGAAAGAGGAGAAGGGGAAGGAGGAGGAGAAGACGGGAGTTGGAGGATGGGGAAGGGAGCTGGAGGACGTATGAACTGGAGACTGAAAAAGAAGGTGGATTCGAGGGAAGTCAGAGGAGGTGGACGAGGTGGAGGGAGATGGAAGACTTAGAAGGAAACATAGGACGTGGGAGGTAGCAAGGATAAAGCTAACGTCATGAGTTGTTGAAGACTTGACGAAGGACAGGAGGAGAATTCCAGGCAACTTTATACACGGAGTAGCATGTATAAGATGAAAAAAAAATCTTTTGATACCTTTAAAAAAGATACTATTAGACAGATAGCCTAAAAAGATGGATACGCACACACACACACACACACACACACACACACACACACACACACACACACACACACACACACACACACACACACACACACACACACACACACACACACACACACACGCACGCACGCACACACCAGCCGGAGACCCCCACCCACCCACCCACCCAGCGGCAAACAGAAAAGCTATAGGAGGCGCGCCCGGTGTAATAGGTTTCTCGGACTGAAGTGAGAGAGGGAAAAGGGGTAATGGGATGAAGTCTCCTAAAGTGGGCGTTGTTAGCGGTGCGAAGAGGAAACGTGATGTGTGAGAGGTGACACTGGTCTTACATTATTCATACAAAAGACACCCTTTGTCAGCAGGGCCCCGGTATGAGACGCGGCTGATGGTGAGAGGGTGAGGGTGAGGGAGAGGGAGAGGAAGAGGAAGAGG
>NW_028234415.1:4061283-4063783 GCF_977035675.1 Penaeus japonicus | reverse complement strand
AATTTCGGCTCACTTCGTAACATTTTGGTTAATAGTTGGTGGAAGCGGCGCCGTGTTAATCATCTATGTATTTTCAACAAAAAAGAAAAGCACGTGCGTTCGCGCATACATACATATACACGTGTGTGCGTATATATCTGCATCAGTAATCACGTGTTTTTAGTCTAATTGATTAATATCTGGGATGTTAAGAGTGAAAAAAATCGCTGATAGGCCTACTTAGAAACAGTAAACGTTTATATATATTTATTTTTTCTTGTTCCTTTTTCCTGCTATCCCCTTACCGCTCCTCTCACGTCTTGCCTCTCCCCTCTAACCTACTATCCGTCCTTTCCCTACCCCCTCTTCTTCTCCCCGTCTCTATCCTCCTACTACTACTACTCGTACTGCTACTGCTACTGCTACTACCACTACCACTACCACCATTACTACCACTACTACCATTTCCTTCTCCTCCTCCTCCTCCTCCTCTTCTTCCTCCTCCTTCACCTGATTCTCCTTATCCTTATCCTCCTCCTCCTCTTCTCTCTCCTCCACCTCCTCTTCCTCTTCCTCTTCCTCCGTCCGAAGACCGGTCGTGTCCCATCTCTGCGTTTCCCACACATTTGTTCCATGGTCCGAACCTATTGTTGTTTTGATTGAATTTACCCGCAAACTTGAAATCAGGGAAAGGGTGTCTCATATGACGGAGGAGGAGGAGCAGGAGGGAAAAGAAGAAAAAGGAGGAGAAGGAGGAGAGGAAGATGAAATAATAAGAAGAAAAAGAACAGGAAGGATGAAGAGAGAGAGAAGGTAGAAGAAGGAGAGGAAAGGGAGACGAAGAAGGTGGGCGAAGAAGGAAAATGAAGAGACGAGGGAGGAGGGGTTGAGGAAGAACAAGGTGAGGAAAAGGAAAGTGAGAAGAAGAAATGTTGATGAAGCAAAGCAGGGAGAGAAAAAAAGGAGATAAAGAGATAAAAAATGAAATCAACGAAAACGTACAAAGAACAAGGCAATAACAGTAAAGATAAAAATGATAATAATAACAATGATAATGAACAAGAAAAAAAATAAAAACATTTGAAAGCAAAAGTAGACTTGAAACGGTCAAAACACGAAGCAAAACAAAAAAAAAAATATTTAAAAAAAGTTAAGAAAAAATGGCGACTGCTGATTTGGCGAAGTTGGCGACGGACGCGAGCCAATTTTACGGGAAGCAGAACTCAGGATCTGATGGCCAGGAGATGGAATGGAAGAGAAGTGAAGGATGGACATTAAACGCCAAGGAGAAGGGAGGCGGAAACGGGAGAGGAGGAAGGGGAAAGGTAGGAGGTAAGAGGTAAAAGGGGATATAGAAGGAGAGGCGAAGAGGGAGAAATAGGAAAGAAAATAGAGAGAAAAAGGAGAAAGAAGAGGGATTGGAAGAGAATTGCAGGATAGGCTTTGCATGCGAGAAGAAGGGCGCCGAAATCAGAGGAGGGGGAAGGGGTAAGGTAGAAGGTAAGAGGTAAAGAGGAGATAGAAGGAAAGGTGAAGAGAGAGAAATAGAAAAGAGAAGATAGAGAGTAAAGATAAAGAAGAGGGAATGGAGGAGAATTGCAGGATAGGCTTTGCATGCGAGAAGAAGGGCGCCGAAATCAGAAGAGGAGGAAAGGGAAAGGTATGAGGTAAGAGGTAAAGAGGAGATAAAAGGAAAGGTGAAGAGAGAGAAATAGAAAAGAGAAGATAGAGAGTAAAGATAAAGAAGAGGGAATGGAGGAGAATTGCAGGATAGGCTTTGCATGCGAGAAAAAGGGCGCCGAAATCAGAGGAGGAGGAAGGGGAAAGGTAAGAGGTAAATGGTAAGAGGGAGAGGAGAGAGAGAAGGATAGGAGAAAGAAAAGGGAACGGAAGAGAAGTGAAGGATAGACACTTAATGCGAGAAGAAGGAAACCGAAAGGATAAACCTAGAAGAAAGAGGGAAAGGAGATGAAGGAGAGATAGAGTAATAGGAAAAATGAGGAAGAACGAAAATGCCGTCGAACAAGAGAAGAAAGAAGGAAGGAAGAAGTAGAAGAAAAGGAGAAGTAGCAGGAGGAAGAAGAAGACAGACAGAAAGAAAGAAGATTGAATATGAATGAGAAAAGCAGAAGGGAGAAGAAACGGTATAAACGAGAAACATCGACCTTGAATATGAGGAGGAATCCAAGGAAGAGTAAAGAGTAAGAGGACAAAGGGAAAAAAAAAATCAAGAAGAGAAGAGCAAGATGTAGAGGGGGGAAAGGGGGGGGGTGAGAGAAATGACAGGTGGCGTGAAATACGAGGAGAAAGGAGGCGAAACTCAAGAGAGAAGGAAGATAGGGAGAGATGATAAAAGGTAGAATGGAGGAAACGTGAAAGAAGGAGAAGAGGAAGACGTCAGGAATAAAGTGGAGATGGTGAAAGGGGCTCAATAAAGGGGAAGGGGAGGAAGGGAAAAAACAATATCGATAATAATGATATTAAGGATGACAATAATACTAACAGTAATGATATTGATAAT
>NW_028234415.1:4048783-4053783 GCF_977035675.1 Penaeus japonicus | reverse complement strand
TGTTCCGTTTTTTTCTCGTAAGTTTTTGAATTTATTTGATTGTAACATCTGCGCAAATGGTCAGTTATTATAAGAAGAGTAATCATCATCATCATCATCATTATAGTCATAGCAAAAATAATAAGAAATCATAGCAGTAACATTTGTAGCGTTATTCATCGTGACAGCAACAAAATATACCCCATTTTTTCTTGAGCTTAATTCTTGCGACGTCGAACACGGCGTACCTGCCCCGTAGATTAAATGCAACATACTTTTTACCGGGCCAGTGCCGTGTCAGTGGCCATTTTTTATATTGAAAAATGTATATCTGCATTCTGTACATTTTTTTTATTGTTTGAGCGTCCTAAAGGTCACTAACATTTACAGTATGGCGATGAAATGGAATGGTAAAATCTTAACAATTTTGATCAGGGGGTTATAAGAATATTGATTTTATTAGTCATTTATTGGTAATTTTATATATTTATATTGTGACCACAACGATTATGTTAATATAGATTTTATAGTTCTGTTGATTCTTGTCATAGCAAACATAACAATTGTAATGAATTAGACATATATGTCAATATCATCATAGTTATTTTGTTGATATTATTATGATTATTATTATTATCATTATCATTGTACTGGTTATTATTATTAGTGGTAGTAGTGGTGGCAGTTGTAGTAGTAGTTGTAGTATCAACAGTATCAGCATTATTATTGCTGCCATTATCATCACTGTTATTACTTCTATCAAAAAACATCAGCAGAAGCCTTACTACTACCACTACTAATATCACTATAGTCCTGACGGCTGTTATTATCATTGTCATGGTGATGATAGTAATGAGGATAAGAGTGATTATCACTGTCCTTATCACTACTGCCGGAAATCGCCCTCGACACCATCACCACATTATTTATGTGACATCAGTAACATTCATTCATAACTTATCATTTTTATGTTAAATCATTATCTACATTTTTATTATGTAGCTGACATGCAGTATTTTCCGTCGGAGTATGGACTGTTGGGACAACATTTTTTTAATCTCCCGTACGTAAAAATTATCTAACAAGAAAAAAATATTGCATGTAAGATTTAGCCCCGCAAAAGTGTAAAATCATGTTTGTCATTAACGAGAACTCAGTAGCAACTATTTTTCTAGTGTTGTTTTTTACCTGTGTAATTATTATCACTTTTTTATTGACAGTATTGCTATTCAAATAATTACCATTGTGGAATATTTAGGGAGTATATAACAATGTAGTATTATTAATTGGACGGTATTATATTTTTTGTAGATATGTAATTCACGACTTTGTTTATCACTTAGTATATGCTTTTTTACTTTGATTTGATAATGTTAATATCTTTATCATTGTTCTAGTTGATATTATTTATACCATCCTTATTATTACCAATACTATTACTACTCTCATTGTTATAGTTATTATATCATTATCATCATTAGTGACATTTCTGATGTTGTAATTGTTATTATTATCATTATTATTATGATCATTATTATCGTTATTATCATTGTTATTAATATTGATGTTCTTGCTGTTACCATCACCATCGACATGGTCATCATCTGGGAAGAGCGTCATGCGTCATTATGATATGATATGATATGATATCCAAATGCGCCTAACTCACAAAACCTTTCTTTTCCAGGTGAGTGGTGAGGATGTACCCAACAGCCCAGTGCCGTGCGTGTGCCGTGAGTACCTCCCATTACTAATACTATCCGCTACACTAGTCGGAGCTCCCGCTACACTCCTAGCCTTAACTAACTACTAACCAAAGTCCTCTTGGGTTGGAGTCCGCCAGCCCCGGTCCCCCAACCCCCCAACTAACCATTCCTTCTTAGTCTAGACATCTCATGTTGGGTTCTGCGGACTCTTTCACTCTTTCTGTGCATGACTGACCTTGAAGTAGTTAGGTCATGTACTTGTAGGAGCTTTTGTAGTATCGTCTTGGTGTTCTTAGTTGACTTAGAGATCTAGAAGTCTTTGTCTTGTTTGAGTGTTGCGTTGATTAGACTATTAGTGCTTGTGGCTTATATCAGGTTCATGCACTGATTTTGCCTGGCGTGGAAGTAGGGTTCTATCTGTACAGATGGAATGAGATTGAGCTTGTTGGTTTTATATTTTGGTTTTCGTTTTAATCTGTTCTAACATCTTCTGGATGTTGAAGGCCGGATTTTTTTTAATTTTTTTTTTTTAATCATCCATAATCTGGTTGATTGCTTGCACCAGTAGTAAAAAAAACCGCATGTTTTTGTTTTTGATATAAGGAGTCTGGATTAGTGTTTCTTTATGTTCTTGTAGAGAACTGTATTTTCCATCCCCTATTTTTCGTATTGTTACACTGAAGGGGTGAATGGTTTGATATCCTTCCTTGTGTCACGCGTATAGGAATATCGATATGAGAACTTGTTTTTTTTTCAGCCGTTTTGTTTTTGTTTAGATTTACGTGTGTTCATAATTTTATAGTTTCCCAGTTCCTAACGAAAGTAGTAATCTTGATGGGAATGAATGCTTTATTTTTTTTACCCCAGTATATATATATATATATATATATATATATATATATATATATATATATATATATATATATATATATATATATATTATATATATATATATATATATATATATATATATATATATATATATATATATATATATATATAATATATATATATATGTATATATATTATATATTATATATATATATATATATATATATATATATATATATATATATATATATATATATATAATATACATATATATATATATATATATATATATATATATATAATATATATACATATATATATATATATATATATACATATATATATATATATATATATATATAATATATATACATATATATATATATATATATATATATATATATATATATTATATATATATATATATATATATATATATTATATGTATGTATACATACAGACACGTGAAACGCCATGAGCGTAGTAAGTTAAGGAGAAGAATATATATGTATATAAGTACTGAAAGTATAAAGTTATCCAAGTTGTCACGATTATCCCCGGGTGCTCTGACGTCACTCACAAACTTGGCCATAATTACATCTGATGCCGACGTGCTGAGCTCAACGTGCCGCATTTGCGCCAGACTGGCCTCCTCATTACACGAGCTTGAACACACACACACACACACACACACACACACACACACACACACACACACACACACACACACACACACACACACACACACACACACACACACACACACACACACACACTGACACGCACGCGCACACACATACACAGTTACGCATACATGTACACTCCTCCATTTCGCGATACTGTAACATATGCATATGAATATCATGATTCGAAAAAAAAAATGGATCTGTTGATTTTTAAGGGAAACAAAAAAATGTCACGTGTTCCTAAGGTATTGCGTCACACTGTGTCTCCCATAAGCAAGGTGTCTGCAGTGTCTCTCAACAATAAGATTAATTGCCGGTTCACGCCACGTTCCCCTGCACTGCTGTCGGGCGCGCTTGCTCCTCCTTCGGGTCTTGATCAACCTTGGGGAGCGTTTGCCTTTCCTTCGGGTCTTGATCAACCTTGGGGCGTGTTTGCTTCTCCTTCGGGTCCTGATCAACCTTGGGGCGTGTTTGCCTTTCCTTCGGGTCTTGATCAACCTTAGGGCGCGTTTGCCTTTCCTTCGGGTCTTGATCAACCTTAGGGTGCGTTTGCCTTTCCTTCGGGTCTTGATCAACCTTAGGGCGCGCTTGCTCCTCCTTCGGGTCTTGATCAACCTTAGGGTGCGTTTGCCTTTCCTCCGGGTCTTGATCAACCTTAGGGCGCGCTTGCTTCTCCTTCGGGTCTTGATCAACCTTAGGGCGCGTTTGCCTTTCCTTCGGGTCTTGATCAACCTTAGGGCGCGTTTGCCTTTCCTTCGGGTCCTGAACAACCTTGGGGCGCGCTTGCTTCTCCTTCGGGTCCTGAACAACCTTGGGGTGCGTTTGCCTTTCCTTCGGGTCCTGAACAACCTTAGGGCGCGTTTGCCTTTCCTTCGGGTCCTGATCAACCTTAGGGCGCGTTTGCCTTTCCTTCGGGTCCTGATCAACCTTAGGGCGCGTTTGCCTTTCCTTCGGGTCTTGATCAACCTTAGGGTGCGTTTGCCTTTCCTTCGGGTCCTGATCAACCTTAGGGCGCGTTTGCCTTTCCTTCGGGTCCTGATCAACCTTAGGGTGCGTTTGCCTTTCCTTCGGGTCCTGATCAACCTTAGGGCGCGTTTGCCTTTCCTTCGGGTCCTGATCAACCTTAGGGCGCGTTTGCCTTTCCTTCGGGTCTTGATCAACCTTAGGGTGCGTTTGCCTTTCCTTCGGGTTCTGAACAACCTTAGGGCGCGTTTGCCTTTCCTTCGGGTCCTGATCAACCTTAGGGCGCGTTTGCCTTTCCTTCGGGTCCTGATCAACCTTAGGGCGCGTTTGCCTTTCCTTCGGGTCCTGATCAACCTTAGGGTGCGTTTGCCTTTCCTTCGGGTCCTGATCAACCTTAGGGCGCGTTTGCCTTTCCTTCGGGTCCTGATCAACCTTAGGGCGCGTTTGCCTTTCCTTCGGGTCCTGATCAACCTTAGGGCGCGTTTGCCTTTCCTTCGGGTCCTGATCAACCTTAGGGCGCGTTTGCCTTTCCTTCGGGTCCTGATCAACCTTAGGGCGCGTTTGCCTTTCCTTCGGGTCCTTCTTCGCGCATATCTTGAGGTTCCTTCGCGAATTAGAAAGGGGCTTCTTGAAGATGTTTTGCAAGACCGAAGTAGAGCGAAGTAGGAGCTTTTAAAACCAGTGGGAGCTTAGATGTTCCCTTTCGCGCAGGTCAAAATTCATCGTTCATCGTTGATTTGTCTTTGTTGGTGTTTGTTGTCTGTCGTTTCACGCTTCATTTCGGCGTGAATGGTATTCCTTGCAGGTGGAAAGCAGCTCTTTGTGGAAACTTTTG